>NC_056735.1:281593000-281860500 GCF_019279795.1 Protopterus annectens | reverse complement strand
CTTTAAGGCCTTCAGTATTCTTGGTTTGAAATCTACGGGGCCTTTCCTGTTGGATGATATGTTTTGATTTTTATGGGTCTGATAAAGGAAGAGTACTTGGGTAGGATGGCTTCTTTGTCTTTTGAAGATATTCCCTTGGAAATTTCCTGGGTTTATATAGAAGGATTTCCTGACTATTTTGGAAACATGATGGTCAAATGAGAAAGAGTTATCCATATAAGTATTCAGGTTGGTAACTGTTTAAAATGTTGGGACCCACAATTGTGTGTCCCATAATGCAGGGACTGAATGACTAAAAAAAAAAAAAAAAAAACTCTCACCCACCAGCCTACTAGCTCTGCCAACTCTCATCCCAATCACCTAGCTATCTATTCCCTAAATATACAAAGCCTTGTTAACAAGACCACTGATCTTCACGCCTGGATTGTCCATACCTCCCCCAATATCTTAACCCTATCAGAGACCTGGCTAAAACCCCACATCACTAACAATGAAATATAACCACCTGGTTACAATATCTACTGTAATGACAGACTCCCAAAAAAGGTGGCAGCATTGCCATTCTCTACTCAAATAATATTAACCTCTCACCTATAATCATCCCTATTCCCAACTTCCACCCAGCTGAACTAATTATTCTCAACAGCCACCTAAATCCCCCCCCCCAAAAAAAATTGACATTGCCTCCATATATATTCCTCCAGGAAATAATATTCCCACCCTCAAGCTTATTCTGTCCTGGCTGTCCGAAAACATACACTATGAAACAGTCATCATGGGGAATGTCAATATTGATTGGTTAAAACTTTCATCAGACTCCCCCACAACTCTGCATTAACTTACACAGGTTCCGCCAACCTATTACATCCCCCACATGCATGCACAAAACCTCAGCTACAAACCCTATACTGTATTGGATCATTACAAACACCCTACACCTTTACCACAACCCCTGCACCCAACCTGACAGCTTTAGTGATAATCTTCCCACCTACAGCCAAAGATACTCCTCCCAGTCACCCAAATCTCACTCCTATCACAAATGTCACAAACTCACTAACTTTAATGCCATCTCATTTAACTCCACTCTGGCCAGCATAAACTGGTCCTTCCTCCAGCAAATACCCCTCAATGACGCTTTTCTTACATGTAATAAAATTTTCCTAGATATTCTCAACTCACTAGCACCTACTTGGAAAATCAGAACTAAAGCCAACTATGCCCCCTAGTGCTCCAAAAAACCCGAGGTCTTATGCACTAAAGAGTTAGTGCTTGGAAAACCTAAGCTAAAACCAAAACTCCTGCCCTCCTACAAAACTATAAAGAGCTACCTAACCTCCTCACCAAGAAACTAGTCAATAAGGATAAAAAATCCTTTTACAACTCACCCCAATTTGATCAAATATGTAACCCACAAAAATTATGGGACATCCTAAACAAGATCCTCTACCCCAGCAACCTATCCACTCCCCTCCCCATTCCTTAGCAATACCTCACTGGAAACCACTATGCTCCTCAATAATTACTTCAATGATACTATCCAAAATCTAATTCAAACACATTTTAACTCTAACCCTTCCACAACCATGCCTACTCCAACAAACAACACCCTCATCTCCCTGACACTCAGAATCGATTGCCTACCCTGTATCCCTGCTCATAAATAGATCCATTCAAGAATCCACCATCCCTGACATTTGGAAAACCTTTTACACTATCCTACTGTATAAAGGTGGTAATTCTACTGACCCATCAAATTACAGACCCCATAGCCATACTTTCCCCTCTATCAAAAATACTTGAAAAATGTATCCATACTCAACTACTTAATTTTCTCCTTCAGGAAAACCTACTGACTCATATCCAGCATGGCTTCAGACCAAACCACAATGCTTCTACTGTACTGTTAGCTTTTATCCACTCATAGGCTGAGGCCAGAGACAACAACAAGCTTGCATCCTGTCTTTTACTTGACCTCTCCAAAGCTTTTCACACTGTTTCCCACTCCTTACTCCTGTCTAAACTCAACAATCTAAATCTCTCTGCTACTTCTCCTACCTGGTTTACCAGCTATCTTTCTAACAGGCAGCAATCTGTCAGATGGTTCACTTCCTGCTCCTCCTTTCTACCCTTAAAATGTGGTGTCTCCCAAGGATCCATCCTAGGGCCCCTTCTGTTAAAGATCTTCATAAACAACCTCCATACTTCCTGTAAACAGTCCACCCTCATCCAGTACGCTGACGATTCTACACTTATTTCCATCTCTGACAACTTATCTGAACTCCACACACAAACCCAAGACTCCTTCCAGTCCATTGAAATGTGGCTCACCAATAATCAACTCATATTAAATCTAAAAAAAAAAAAAAACTAAACTCTTACTATTCTTTCCTTGACTTCTCTCTCATCACATATCCTCCTTTGTCATCACATCCCTTGACGAGACCACCATCCTAGCCAAACCCCACTCAAAGCTCCTAGGCACAATTATTGATGATTAACTTAAGTTTAATCTCCATATTCAGAGAATATAAAAAAAAACACACCAAAACTAGATCTACTTTACTGAAAGAAGAAATTTCTTAACTCTGAAGCTAGACTCTCTGTAGCTCATTCTCTCCTCCTTCCCTCCCTTCACTCACTCCACACATCTTTTTAAATTCCAACAAACTTACCATAAAGTAGCCAGATTTGCCACTAACTCTCTACACAACTCACATCACTGCCTGTCACTCAGCTCTCTTAAATGGCTAGAATTCCCCCAACTATTCCAATGTCTCACTTTCAAATCATACACTCTGTACTATACAAACCTACTTCCTGCTGCTGTCCCTCCTCCCCGGTATCCTTTTATACCCCAAACTGTACTCCGGACATCAAATCAACAAGTCCTTGACATTTATAAACCCAACAATATTTTGGAAAACTACTTTTCAAATGCAGCATAGCCCAAGCATGGAACAAACACCCACATATAAGAACCCTCTCCCACCCTAAGCACTTCAAAAAAGAGCTTAGACTATACTTACTTTGCATAAAGTCTTGCTCCTGTCATGACCCTACCTAGCCCTTTACACCTCCTCATCCCCCAAGCAAGGAATAAACTCCACATAGGTGATTACAATGACATAAATCTATCTCATACCTAATACCTAGCTCTATTTTAACTTTTGGTTTTGAGGTATGTTTAATTTAATAGTTTCATAGTTTCATAGTATAGTACTAGGCTATCTGCCCTGGGGCATTTGTAAGCCTAGCCATAGTGATGTGGCTTTTGCCACCCCATGAAATGGTACAAAAAATGTACAGAATAAATTTAGAATACTGTGCCTCTGTCTAGTAGTGACACAATGAAGGTCCCCTTATATAATAGAATTAGTTTACTGTGCCCCTGTCTAGCAGTGACACAGATGTGACCCCTGGGGTAAACTTACGATCTCCCATCCACTCATCAAGATTTCTCTTGAAGAGAGTCAATGAGGGGCTCTGCCTAATACGAACTGAGATCTTGTTCCAAAGCATGGGAAGCCTCTGGGTTATGAATCTATCCCTCCAGCATGTCCTATTCATACTTGTGCCGAGGTTTAAGTTTTTAGCTCTCGTGGTCCTGATGGATTTGGATTTTTTGAGGTGGAGCATGTCCATCAGATCCTGATTTGACATGGCCTTGTATGTCAGGCAGAGATCACCTCTGAGCAGGCGGTATGCTACTGAATAGAGCTGAAGTTTCTTTAGTCTGGCAGAATAAGACATATGTTGGAGACCCTTGATCCTCTTGGTGAGGTATTTTCTATTTTACCTGTCTGCTACAAGGAAGAAAAACAATTGCTGATATTACAACTAATATCATTGTATGCTTTATATTTTTATCTTGTTCACATTTTGTTTCTGTACATTCTTAATTATCTGTAATTGCATTACTACTGCTTTTTGAATTGTGTTGTGATTAATTGTTAATTATGTTAAAATTTGTTCTTGTGTCTATAAAATTTCTGAAGCTTTTCTCCTCAGGTCTCCACTGAAAATGGGCCTCTGGCTCAGTAGGACTAACCTGGTTAACAAATGTCAAATAAATAATAAATAAATAAAATTTGTTAGCTAACATATTGGCTAAATGTTTGGGAATGGAATGTGTAATATTATTATGGATGGGTTCAGTGCAATATTGGGGATTATTCTTTAATTTCCTAGCATAACTGGGAAAGATATGTAGTTTCATGTGGTATCTATACATAGCTTGTAATCCATTTAATGTTTTCTAGCAGTGCTCTTAGGTTCCTTGCTGGCATCTTTCACTGGGATCCTGCAGTAAACTGATGGGGAGTTCATACAACTTTCATTATTTTCCTTCTTTTGTTATACAGTTTATTAATACATAAGTTCTACCAGAGACGTTTATTTCTGAAGTTTACTATTACATTTTATGTCAGAGGTGAACAATATAGTCCTGTTTGTTGGGGCAATTTACAGGAGATTGTTGAAAATTTTGCATAGGTATTCTACAAGATGAAGTAGTTTTGCCCTGTAGAAGGTGTCCCTAAACACAAACTCATTTGGTGGCAGATGTACTTTTAGGTCTAAAAGAGATGATTGATTTATGGTCAGATTTAACCAGGGATAAGGAGATGCATACTGAGGTAAAGGCAGGGGTTGGGTTGGTAAAGGATCAGGTCAAGATTATTTGAACCTCTAATGGTAGTTTTATAACTTACTTCAGCATACTGGTATTAACAATATGGGAAATGTTAAGTGTATCCATTTGTAGAGGTGTTTGTATTCCAGTTGATACTTGGATAAATGAAGTCCCCCAGCAAGAAGGTATTTGGTTTTATATTTACCTCCACAGTGGTGTCAATGTAATTTCCATGATCTGTGGATGGACAGTGATAGGGATCTGGAGCTGTCACTGAAGTAATAGTTGTATTTGTTAAGGATGATTTGCAGCCCTATGATCTTAATGTGGGATTGTGGGTAATTTAAATTGAGGTGATAGTGGGTTTCTTTTGTTTTTTTTTTTTAAGATTTTTATTGATTTGACATATATACAATATATAAAAACAAAGGAATAAATTCAGTGTTACATATCATGTTACATATTACCAAAAGCATACTAAACCATCAGAGTAATCTAATGCAGTTATCAAATCAATTATCTTGGTATTTCAACAATTCAAGATTATCCCAGCAACTAGATGTCTTAATATTATTTACATACCCTATTCCAATTACTTCTTTTTTAGTTTTACATAAAATTGCTGTCACATTTAAAAATTGTTTAAACATAGGAACTGAATTTGTTTTTCATTTTTTTGTAATGATTTTCTTAGCTACTGCAAGAAGACTCCAAAACATATTTTGTTGTTTGGCTTTTTCAGGCAATGGAAATGGAACACTTATTAGTATTGTTGATCAAGTCAAAATACAATTATCTGACCATAGCACTTTAAAGAAATTACTTATCTCTTCCCAATAAACATTTAATTTCTCACAATCCAGAAACATATGTGTCCAATTGGCTTTTACTTCCTTACTGAATTTCCAGCAGATCGAATAAGTGGCTTTTGTGAATTTGGAGATTTTATACGAGGTAACAAATACTCTATGTTTATATTTCCACATAATTTTATTCAAATATAAACTTAAAGAGGTTTGACTAATTTACTTAACCAGTACAATTTTATTCTTATTATCAATTGAGCCATTTAATCAACTAGTACAAAAAAATTCCAACATTTTTCATCAAAATTATTTATAATGAATTTATTTAACTTATAGAGACTTCCTTTGTAAGCTAATTTACCTTCAATAATAGCAACCATATATTCATATAATGGGGGAAAAGTATTTTGCTCCTTTTCACTCATATCATTTACAATGTTATCTAATTTCTTTGTAATAGTATAACAGATTCATCCACTGATAATTTTTCATTAAACTTTCTGATGTCCTAACTTTCCTTTTTTTTTTCAAAACAATCATACCATAATACTAACCCATTTATGTTTAACATAGTAATTTCGATAGTATTTTGAGATTCCACTAATTTAGATGAGTATGCAATGGGAAAACACAATTTTATGAATATATTTCTTAACAGTCTTTTAGATTGATTTAATATATATGGAATCCAAACAGTGAAATGGATTTTCTTCTAAGGTGTTTTTTGTTAACCAGATGAAGTAATTGTTCAATAGTTCCCATTTATCATGTTTAACAAACCTATATGAATTTAATATAACCTGTTCTTGAATGTTTTTTTTTCATTGACTACTATAGGTTGAATCTAACCAGAGTATAATAGAATTAAAACTTGCTGCAATGGAATATGATTCTGTATCATTAAAGCTGATACTACCATACTCCCAAAATCTAATGAGATTTCCATAAGCAAATGTTTGGCTTCTTAGTATACCCATAAGAACGAAGTTAATATAAAGGTGTAAGTGACATATGTAAATAATTGTAGGTATTATAATTATTTGAATAAGAACTAACCTATCTTCCAAAGTAAAAAAAAAAATACTCATTCCAATTTTTTGTAAGGAGTGGCACTTCTTCCATTTATTTTTTTTTAATTGTGATTGATAATATTGCTAACTTCTTATATGTGTATTTATCTTTTAACTTACTATCTAGTTGATTCATCACTAAAGTTTCAGTTTTACTATTATTAAACTTCAATAATTAAATTTTTTGAAACTTTTCAACTTCTTCATTTATTTCTTTAATGTAATTGTTTAAATCTCATATAGTTAATAAAACATCTGCAAAAAGCTGCAGTTTAAATAGAAAAATCTTTATTTATATAAAAACCATCAATGTTATCATTACTTCTTATGCTATTGGCTAAGGGTTCAATGACTAATGCAAATAATAAAGGAGACAAGAAACATCCTTGTTTTGTACCTTTGTTTAAAGTAAAGCCTTGAGAAATGTTTAATATATGCTTTGGAATACCTGTATAAAGTTTTTAATATTCCTATAAATTGCTCTGGAAATGAAAGTGCTTCTAAAGTTTTGAACACATAGTTTCAATCAACAGAATCCAAAGCTTTTTCAATATCCAAACTAATTAAATCCATTTTTTTATTAAAACCACCTGCTAAATCCAAAATGTTATTATCCTTTTGATAGTATCATAAGTTAGTCTACTGGCAATAAATCCTGCTTGATCCTTATTAATTTGTTTACTGTATCTCTTAACCTTATAGCAAAAATTGAAGTAAACATTTTATAATCTACATTTAGTAAAGAAATAGGTCTATATGAAGAAACAAGATTTTTGTCCTTTCCTTGTTTAAGTACAGGCAATATTGCAAAGAATTTCCATAAAGGAGGGATTATTTTGTCATACTTGATTGTCATGAAAACTTCCTTCAGTAATGGTAAAATATTTAATGGAGGTAGATTATGTAATTCCATACTCAAACTATCTAATCCTGGGGGTCTACTATGTTTACCTTTCTTTAATACATTTTTGTTCTTCCCTTCACCTGCACTTGTTGTACTTGTCCTTTGACCTTGTCATGTGTCTTAGTTATATTCCCTCTTTCTATCCTCTGAGTGATATTCCCATTTTCTATCACATTTTAGCAAATAAATTCCAGATTAAGACTTTCCTCATAACACCTGCACCTTCATTTTTCCTCATTTTGGTACATACATTTCATTTGCAAACTTTATGCCAGGCTAATTTCCCTTCCTGTTGCTAACTACATATGGTGCTTTAGATTCAGCCTTACATAACTTTGTACAACTTTGCCATTAACGTTATACACTGTGTTGTGTTACATCAGAATAAAGATGCTCATCGTCCTCAGATACTTTTCTTTAGTTGGTCTCTCTAGGACCACTGCTCCAAACAGAGTTGTTTCTTCTAGATTTCCCCACCAAAAAGCATAACATTGATTTTTTTGCATGAAATCATTAAGCAATAACCGACGATGTAGGTGTGGTGTATTGAAAATGTACCCATGGTTGGTGTGGTTTAATCACAAGGATGAAACCTGAGTGATTAAACAAAGACAACTGTGGATAAATCTTCAATATACCACATCACAGAGTCGTTATTGCTATTATCCAATGACATTATTTAAGAAAAAAATGACTTACTTTTCTTAAATAATGTCATTGGATGATGGCTTTGTGGTGTTCTTCTATTTTCCGGGGATATCTCACTGCTTTTTTTGATGTACTGCACATGCGTATGGGACTTTTGTTCTCATGCTTACACAGTACATCAGTGTTGTGTGATGGGCGCTGTATATAGGAAGCAAAGGAGAAAGGAAGATTATTCTGATGAAAGTCTTTTTGATGAAAGCGGCTAATAAACTGAGTGGACGCTAGTATTGTGGAGAGTTTTCCTTGCCAATTTGGCAATACGAGGTTCTAGTTTTGTTGTTGTGTTTTTCCTTGAATTTGTGTTTTTTACTAGGAGAAAGGAAGAGCTCTGTTACTTTTTTTTTTTTAAGATACTGGGATACTGAAGGTGTGGGAGAGATGGGACATAGACAATAAAAGTATAGCCTTTTTCATAACGTACCTGATTATTCTTTTATTTTTGTCTGTCCCATCTCTCTTGTTGGTTTCAAGTGTCCAGTTTTACAAGTTTATTTTTTAAGGGAAAGAAAGTGAAATTTTTATGGCACATATTAATGGGAAAAAGTTGGGGTGACCGGTGCTTTTTCCATTCGTATATGCTCTGAATTACAATGGGCACACTGGTTGGGCTGACCAATCAGCGTGCTACTTTTTGACTATTAATGACCATTGTATAATATCTAATAACTACCTGCCAACTATGAAAGGTATAGCAGCTCGTCCCAAAGTGTTACCTTCATCCATTACTGTTGCAACAGACATGTCATCAGTGTAAAAGCTGCCCTCTGTCTCTTATCTCCATGTGATGTCATGCTATATTGCTATACTGTACACATGTTAAACATGACTTATCTATGCATGCAAGCAACTTCTTTTAGTAGACCAACAGCACACTTTAATATGTCAACCACTAAGTTCCAATCATCCAGACAGTTAATTCACTGTTTTGTTTTTCTACTATGGGGTCAGTGGACTTGATGAACTCAGTATACATTGCAACCACAATACTCAACATGCTTCCTTCATTAATGACCTAGTCAAAGAAATAGATCAAATTTGAATAGAATGACATCTGCTGTGTGAACCTGAAGTACTGACTGTCTGAATCAGTATTCAAGAACTCCACCATCCTGTCATCTTGAATTTCTTTCATTAGCATCACTAAAATCATCCCTAAGATAGAAATCAGACTAAGAGATCTGAATACATCTACCACTATGCTCAAGTTCCACAGCACCACTCCATATTTTAAGGAAGGCACCATCATCCAATGGTTTACAAGACTACTCTGAACTATTTCTACTACGTGGGGAGGCAGCTGGATTTGATTATGGAAATTCTGTCAGTAAACTCTGTATTGTAGCATACAGTTACTTCTTCACTGGATACAGGACTTAATTATCTTCTTTGTTCCTCCCTCAGTAAACCACATATATTCCCTACTTTTTCAGTTCCTGCTAGCCTTCCATATTATTTTTAATTGCATTCTTTACCACAATTAAATATACTGTCTTCTAGTTCCAGACATTTGCCATTGTGGAATTTCCAGCAATACTTCATGGGTCAAGATCTATACAATGGTATGGCTTTTTCTGTATGTATTTATTTACCCATGTCAGTACCATATTCAGTAAACTTCTAACATTTAGTGCCCTCTAGTTGAGGTAGTCTTTCTGCCAGAAACCCATAGAACACTTACCTCTTTTGAAGAGATTGTGCTACATGCCCCTAGATGACATGAAATAACTCAATGTGACTTTGTGGTTCACTATCAATAGTCTTATAGTAGAACATGATTTCTGGCTTACTACCTAGTTTACTCATGGCTCATACTCAAGTGTGCAGTATCCTTCAGGGTCCTCATTTTCTTCATGACTGTGAATTTCATCAGAGCATCTAAATATTCCTTATTCCTCTTTGCCTTGGATGTAGACACCTCTAAATTCACACCAGGAAGACAAAGCTGTTCAACAACTGTTGTACACAGGTGAGTTGACTAACTTAAGCATTCCTGTTGAAAACATCTTTACTCATCTAATAATCCTTTCTTGTGCTCATCATTCTTCTTGCCTGTTCATGGTCTGTGTACCACAGCTTCTCACCAGGCATCCCTTGCAGCCTCCATCAATTTCAAGGTCAACATATTAGTTTGTCCTTCCTTCTCTTCCTTAGTCCCCTTCACAGTGCATTTTCCCAGTTCTGGATATACACTGCTAACCCTCATAACTCATTTCTCCCTTCATGATCCTTCTACCGATTCTGAGCCCATATAGTACCAATTTCTAAGCTAAATCCACTGTAGCACATTTGCTATGTCTGCAGTTTGTATATCGCCTCCCAGGAGTATAACATGCAGCCACATTTATCTTAGCTGGACTTCCAAGATAGCTACACTAAGCAGCAGATTGATTACAGCTCTTCCAATGTGAAAAATAAAATTGGTAGAAAAGCCAGTAAAATGTAATAATTTGGGTAAAATTCAGTTACTGGGTAGTGGTCACACTGCTTAGATGCCAGCAAATAAGACATTTCAAGATAATAAGAGAAAATCAAACAGAAAAGAAGCAGAACAAAGTCTGGCTGGGAAGAACAAAGGAACCTTTCAGTTCATCCTTAGTACAGGAAACAGCTTCTAATAATTTAGAGGAATAAAAATCAAATGCAGTCAGAGGTGTTTAGAATAAATGAGACACTTAAGGAATGCATCAAGTCAAATGACAAAAGGCTGGAATGCATAGAGAAAACATTATATAGCCATTCAGAAGAGCTTATAGCACTGCAGAAATAAGAGGTTGAAAAGAAAGACTGGCTGAATATGAGGCTTCCTAAGAAGAATTGTTTAGAAAAAAAACATCAGAGTTAGAAGACAGAGTACTCAGAGAAAAAAATGATATTTTCTGAAATACCACAGAAACTGGAAGAAATAGATCACATTAATTTTATGAGAGTACAAATAAGCAGCTAGACAACTATTTAATAGCAGTGTTTGTTAGTAGAGTGTACACGCTATGTGTATGCTTCATATCTGGCTATGAGAAAGCAATCAAGATCTTTACTAGTAAAGAAACAGTCATACAAAAAAAGAGCTGCCTTTGACAAAACTGTGCCAGAAAGGGCAAGTATTAAAACTGGGGACACCAGAGTGTTTGTGGAAAATGATAAAATTCACTGTACACTAGGCAGATGAGAAGGAAGTTTATCCATGCAATTAGGGTTTGTTCACAGACAGATATGAGTTTCAAGTTGCTTTATCCAGCTGTCTTCCTGGATTATCAAATACATTTTTGGATGCAGAACAGGCTATGTATGAAAAAAAGTTTTGCCAACAAGGAGTTAGCCAGCAAGCTGGTAGGGGTTCTACTTCTCATCCTTCTATCAATAACAAATCCCAGAGAGAGTGGATTTTCCAGTGGAACATTTTCCATTGTTCCAAAGGAAAATGTTTGAGTGAAAGAAAAAAGCACATCATTTGGCTACAAGAATCTGGAGTACCTTGGACTGTAATCGGAGATGAAGGGCGAGATCATGAAGAAGACGACAAGCACCAATAATGTGAAATTAGTCAACAAATTGGTTAACTATGAAATGTCATTCCCATTAGCTGCAGTTTAGGCATCAGGAATGTGGTTCTGCAAAAAGCAGTGACTGAGAAATGCTGAATTACTCAGGAATGTTCTGAATAATGTGTTCTGGGTGATATGTACAAGCAAAAAAATAGCAATAATAATAATTAGCATTAAAAGGGGAACTAGTAAGCAGTTCAGTGAAAATAAATGAAATTTGAAACCATTGGCAAGTGAGTAGTTTTGCAAGTAGTTGCCTCCCCAGCAACCTCAGCACTTTGATGCATTAAATATAACAGTGCACAATTTATTTTACTTATTTAGGGGTAGTCAGTGCACATTTTTAAGGCTAAAAGATAACATTTACTGAGAGCGTGCAGATTGTTGTTTTATATCTGGGAGGGGAATATAGGTAGAACAAGGACCTACAGTATCTGTGTAAATGGAAATACAGCTATAGCATGCACGTTTAGGTTCATAGATTCATAGGCAGGTACTAGGGTATTGTCCCTAGGGACTATATAAGCCTAGCCAAAAAGGTACCCTGACTTTCGCCACCTAAGAAAATTATTTTCCTGTGCCCCTGTCAAGCAGAGCCACAGAGGGGATCCCCAGAGTGAATTTCCTATTTCCCATCCAATCGTCAAGATTTTTCTTGAAGATTGCTAATGAGGAGCTTTGTTTGATATGGATAGGTAGTTTGTTCCAGAGTATGGAAAGTCTCTGGGATAGGAATCTATCCCTCCAGCATGTTCTGTTTATTGTGGTGACACGATTTATGTCCCTAGAGTGTGTAGCTCGGAAGGATTGGGATTTCTTTAAGTGAAGCATGTCCAACAGCTCTGGGTTTGACATAGCTTTGTATGTTAGGCAGAGATCGCCTCTGAGTAGGTGATATGTGAAGGAGTAAAGCTTTAGCATGATTAAATCTAACTTTAGAGTAGATAATGTGGGTGCAGCTGTCTATTGGGGCTACTGCCCTATATGGATAGATAAACTCTCCCTTTGGAAAGTTTATATAATTGTATGTGAAAAATTAATTATCAAGGTGCTGCTTACTGTGATGGATCCGAAGTCTTCCTAAGACACTAAGGTCTTGCTGGCTGGATTCTGCTGAAAACAAAGTCTAGTTATTATTGCATTTAAAGTCTGTTGCTCACAGAAACTTGCAGAATGTATACTGATGCAGCACCAAACTTTGTCACTTTAAAAGCAGTAATTAACTTTTTATAACAAACCACACGGACTACTGTTGCAGCTTTAGTTATACTGTACCACTTTTTACTTCTCGTTCAGCATAAATGATAACTTTCCTGTACAAAATACCTCTCCTAACAATTTCATTTGCTATAGTCTTTTTAAAGTGTTTTTACATCCTGTTTTTCTCCTTGGTATTCTATTTTGGTCTTTGTATGAAAACATCTGTTTGTTGGTGTTTGCAAAAAAAAATGTTTTCATCCTGTAGAGAAATAATGCTGGTACTGTATTTTAAGGAAACATCTTATGCAACAACCACAAAGCATTCTATAGCTATGTCAAGAATCTCAATGGCAACACCTAGATCTGCTCTGAGTTACAGCACAAAGGCATGAAAATTACAGAACCAACTGATATTGCCAACATCCTGGCAGATAGGTTCAGTGCTAACTTTACCCCCCTCACCCCCTAAAGGGCCCATATCTATACAGGAAGAATGCAGAGTCCCTGTAAACACAACTATGCAAATAAAAGCTGCACTCTCTAAAGCCAAAAACACAGCATTCATGGGACTGGACAACATCCCAGGCTGCGTTTTACACAAACTTCAGAACAAACTGGCTCCCCACTTAAGCACCATGTTTAGTAATAGCCTTGCATCAGGCCTTGTGCCCACTGAATGGTGCACTGCAACAGTTATCCCACTCCACAAAGGGGGAGCCACTACTCATCCCGGGAACTATCGACCTATTAGCCTGATGAGCCTGGTCTGCAAGGGCATGGAATGTATCATCATGAAACTCATAATCAAAGACATTGGTAACCTCCAAACTCTGGATCCCACCCAGTTCGGGTTTGTGAAAGGCAGATCATGTCTCCTGAACCTGATCGACTTCTTTGAGGCAGTCACCAAAGCCTTAGATGAGGGTAAGGTGGTTCACACAGCCTATCTTGACCTCACCAAGGCTTTCAACACCATCCCCCATTCTAGAATTATAGCTAAACTCACTAAACTAAGTATAAATCCCTACATCACAAGATGGGTTGCCAACTGGCTGACTGACAGAACCCACACTGTAAAAGTTGCAAACTCCAAATCTGACCTCAAACCAGTGACAAGTGGAGCACCACAGGGTTCAGTCCTGGGACCTCTCCTGTTTGGTATCTACTTCTCTGAAGTACAGGCTAACACAGAAGGCCTCTGGCTAATGAAGTTTGCAGATGACTGCAAACTAGAAGCCATAGTCAAGTCCCCAAATGATGTGGGCATTCTACAGAAGGGCCTCGCTGTGACAGATGCCTGGTGTCAGAGCCATGGCCTCAAGCTCAATGCCAAAAAGTGCAGTGCCATCCCCTTTGGTAAAAACTCTGTACCCATGAACTACCACATAGGCAGCAATCTACTTAACACTGAATGTGTGATAAGAGACCTTGGGACCCAGGTGGACAGTAGTCTCTCCTTTGATAGCCACATCGCCACAGTAGTCAGGAAGTCCTTCTACATGGCACACCTCATCATAAAAGGGTTCTCATCCAGGAAAAAAGAGGTCATTGTTCCCCTCTACTCAACACTCATTAACCCCATTATAGAGTACAATGCCCCTTTTGGAATGCACCTCACAAGACATCTGCAGCAGCTGGAAAGGCCACAGAAGTACCTCACAAAGAGGATTACTAGCCTCAAACAAATGCCCTACACTGACTGCCTCAAAAAACTCCAGCTTTACTCCGTAGCATATCGCCTACTCAAAGTTGATCTCTGCCTAACATATAAAGCTATGTCAAACCCAGAGCTGTTGGACATGCTACACCTAAAGAAATCCCAATCCCTCCATGCTACACTCTCTAGGGACCTAAACCTTGTCACCACAATAAACACGACATGCTGGAGGGACAAATTCCTATCCCAGAGACTTCCCATACTCTGGAACAGGCTACCCATCTACGTCAAGCAAAGTTCTTCATTAGCACTCTTCAAGAAAAATCTTGATGAGTGGATGGGAAATAGGAAATACACCCTGGGGATCACTTCTGTGTCTCTGCTCGACAGTGGCACAGGAAAATAACTTTCTTGGGTGGCGTAAGCCAGGGAACCTTGTTGGCTAGGCTTACGTAGGCCCTTGGGCCGATAGCCTAGTACCTACCTATGAGCCTATGAAACTAAATGCTGACTTGATGAAAGCATATCCATTCAAACTTCCCTGCTTAACAGTGTCATATGATAGAAACATGTGCAGATTGTTTTCCTGTTGTCCATTCTTTAAGGAAACAGGTTAGCTTTTTTACTGACAATGTGTAATGCATACATCCTGTTTTTTACATTTTTACTAAGTCTGTAAAAGGTCAGCTTTCTTGCTGACAGTGTGAAATGCATACATTCTTGCTGATAGTATAGGAAAATATGTCCATTAATCAAATTCCTTATTTTTCAAGCCGCAGTCATTTAGCATGGATGCTAATCACATATTGCTAAACTCTATTTCTACATTTAAGCAAGCTTTATTTTATACCGTATTTATTTTGCATATTTCTACTTTCAACCTTAAAACCGTGTTGAGCATACTCTTACAATTCCCTCTTTATATTTTAAAACATACACAAAATACTTTATACAGATATGTATTTTTGATCAGATTATATAGAAAACACATTAAGAAACAAAACCTTTAGTCTTCTTTTGATAGAAGTCAAAATGCAATTTTACATAGTTAATACAATGATATTAAGTATTACTACCAAAACTGAATGTATTTAACAACTTTTACTTTTGTAGACCATTCTTTGAAAATATTTCATCAGTTATGAGCTGTCTACTTTAGTTTTATTTTTAACTTGATTAATTTACTCTTTTGCAATGAATTTAATTCATGACTTAGTGTTCCATTAACTCTTTGCAACTGTTGAATTAACTATTTACATTTATTAATTATTTTATACCAAACAATTAGAGATAGACTAATATCTATAAAAGACAAGCACTATGTGCTACTGCAACCATTATTTAGTGAGATAAATATACAGTTTCAATGTCATTTTAACCATAACATTGTGGTCATATCTCTGAACTGCCCATTAACTTTAATTGACAGTGAAATGAACTAAAGAATGCTGTTTACATATTAGTCCATTAGCTGTATGAGTACATTTAGTTTCATAGGTTCATAGGTCATGGAGTAACCAGTACTGGTACTGATAAAATGGTGGTCCACAAAACAGTGATAAAATTACAACTAGTAATAAAATTACAACTTGACAAATTGGTTTTGAACTTGTTACTTTACAATGTGTCCTATACAGTATATATCTACACAGACTGTTTGCTACTCATGCATTCAAATCTAGTCGGTACCCTGGACCCATTTTTTTTTAATTTCATTTGTACTGAATTCTTTTCTGTTTGTATACACAAGGACTGTAAAGTACATTTAGTCTAATTTTACAAATTTAGTGACATTAACATCAAGCAAAATCTTGGAAAATTCTTATGTCTCTTTAGAAGTATCTAGTGGAATTGCCACCAAAGGCAACTACATACCCAGCAATTAGAAGAAACATTCATGCTTTTTGCATACCAACATTGTCTTGCCAAAAACATGTTAAAATACAATAATAATTAGCAGAATAGCTATTAGCAACTTGTAAAATGTCTTCTTCTGTCAGGTTTAATCTGTTTACCAGTATTTCTAATGCACTAATACCTGTCCCCCCATCCCCCCTAAAAGAGGATTGTCAAGAGGAAACGAGACATTATTTTTCTTCCTGTAGCTCTATTTTAGACCCTTCTACAGTACTGCTTATACAGTCAGTATAAAATTGAAAAAGTGCCCCATCCCCTGTAGTATTGCAGCATAGTTTATTTTGCTTTATGCTGTGAGAATAGAATGTATGCCAGCCCAACACTTTGATTATACATTTGCTTTATTATGTTACTAACAAACTATGGACCTTTGTCTGATTTGATCATTTTTTATGAAGTTTTTGCTGTTTACTACTACTAGCAGGTATTTATACCCTCCTGCATAATGTATTTGAATTGTATGTATATTATGGCCCATCTGCTGACTATACTTGATGTAACTGAGTTTTTTTTACTTTTAACATTTACCTGCAAACAGATTATTAGTGAGATGTATGCACAATTGTGATGTTTTATTACAATTACCAAATAGTGTTGCATGTGAACATCTAACAATTATGTTTTAATAAAAATATGTTTTTAGAAAAACTCAAGCCACTTGTCTGGCAGTCTTCTTTTATCTTATCTGCCCAACATTTCCTGTTAGTATTTATTCAGTCTAGGAAGGTCTGAGCTCACATTGCAGACTCTGTAAACTATAGTTAACCCTTTTAGCATGTTTTCCTTTAATCATCTGTTAATACACTTGCAGCTTGATATTAGAATGCAGTTATAAAACACTTAGAAATATTGTAAGTATTTGTGATTTGCATAACTATGCATTTATACTACATAAATAGACATTATTTTACAATTAGCTTACATATTTTTGTAACTTGGATTTCAGTATTTTTTATTTATTTAACTGCTATGCCATTCATTTTACAAAGACTGCTTGACTAATACCATCTATGATTTTATTTCTTTTTAAAATTCAGAGCTTTAACTGTTTGGTGTGATGTCACTATACAATTATAAAAAAATGTTGTTTGTCTTTTCGGCTTTTCCTGGTTAAGGGTCACCACAGTGAAGCTCTAGTCTGCTAATGATTGGCAGTAGATTTTTATGGTGCCAAGTTGCCAGCCCAACGCCCAACCTTCAGCGAAGGCATGCCCATTCACGCATATCTTTCGGAGGCCACTCGACCATGGGGAGGACATGCAGACTCCACACAGAAGGCACTCCAGCCGAGAATCAAACAGGAGAACCTCTTGCTGTGAGGCAACAACACAACCGCTGTACCACTGTGGCTTGTTACAATTATAAAAAAACAAAAACAAAATAGATATTGGCTTAACTAGCACATGCTTATACATTATTTGCATTTGCTATTGTCTGCTTTTCCTCTTGTGCATTGTAGTTTAGATGAAAAGAAAATACACACGTCGGTCTTGTGACTTCAGATTTTTATTGTTATTAACTACTTTCATTTGATTTTTATGCACTAGAACTGTTTTGTTTACCTTCTGACTATGCTACAAGAATGGCAGTCATACGCTCTACTTTACTGTAGTATGGATAAATGTCTTGCTTTAACTGAATGAAAGTTTTATAACATTTGAGAATGATTTAACCATACATCAGATTCTTCCATATATGCTTAACCATTTTCAAAACACAAGTATATTGTAAAATATGCCTTTCTTGTACAGATCAGCTGTAGTTTCCTGCTCTTTTGCAATGTTTTCTTAAGCTCAGCCGTTGCATGCAGGAAGTCAGCCTCTGTCAGTTCAGCTAATTTATTTTCTTTATCCTGTAACTGCTGTTCAAGAGTTTTCTGTAATGTTGTACAGTCTTTCTGATATTTTTCAGTAACCTGTTCTGCTGAATCTAAAACTCCTATGCAGTTTTGAAAAAAATGTGTGTATAACTTGTCTAAACTTCCTGAACTCATTGTGTCTGTCTTTCTGAGGTTTATTACATTATTTTGTAACAAAATGTACTGGAGGTTCTGTCAGTAACTGATTTGACTGTTGTAACTCTGAAATTAAACTGTTACATGCGGTGACAGGACATAACTGTTTAACATCTGAATATAATGTAAGTATATTAACTTTTTCTGGTTCTTTACCATTAAAATTTTTGTCTGTACAGTCTAACATTTGTATAATGGCATGCACTGTATTTTACAACATTGTACACAGAAAGCAGTTTCATATGATTTAGACAATAAACATTTGTCATACCCCACATGGTTTTCTTTGAGATACCAGTCAAATATTGCAATCCATTTGCATAATGCCTTACTATCAACTTGCCCTAATAAGGTTTTGCATTTACTAATGTGCTGTGTATACCAACATTGCAGTTTACTCCATATTTTATCTGGTTGTTCTGCTACATAACAGTAAAGCTTGGCTTACACTTGCATGAATTCTATTTAATAGCATCCATACTAAAAATGTAACACAGACAAAGATCTTACCAGTTAGCAAGGAACAGATGAACAGGCTGTTGTTGCAGATGACTGGAAATTTTTCAGAGTCATTCGAGAAGCTGGTGAAACACAGCAGGCAGTGAACTGCTGTGGAAAGCAGATGTCCACCTTTTCTTGGAGAATTGTATGGCACTGCGACTTTCCTGCACTGCAGGCTCAATTTGGATTCAGACATCTGAGAATCTTTACTGCTACAAGCTGCATAAACTGGAGTACTTCTGTTTAGGATTTACACATATGTACAAATGCTAGTTACTGCAATTTGACTGAAGTGACCCTCTGCAGGCCTTACCACTCCCTCTGTTTTCAAATGCAGGCTAGCTCACCACTGAAAAAATAATTATCCAGGTGCTGCTTTTCTGTGATGGATTCAAAGTCTTCCTAAGACACTAAGGTCTTACTGGATGGATTCCGCTTAAAACAAAGTCTAGTTATAATTGCATCTACAGTCTGTTGCCCACAGAAACTTGCAGAATGTACGCTGATGCAGCACCAAACTCTGTCACTTTAAAAGTAGTAATTAATAACTTTTGATAACAAACCGCACAGACTACTGTTGCAGCTTTAGTTACATTGTATCACTTTTTACTTCTCGTTCAGCATACATGATAACTTTCCTGTACAAAATACCTCTCCTAACAATTTCATTTGCTATAGTCTTTTTATAGTGTTTTTACATCTTGTTTTTCTCCTTGGAATTCTATTTTGGTCTTTGCATGAAAACATCTGTTTGCTGGTGTTTGCAGAAAAATATGTTTTTATCCTGTAGAGAAATAATGCTAGTATAGTCTTTTAAAGAAACATCTTGTGCAAATTCTGAATTGATGAAAGCATATCCATTCAAACTTCCTTGCTTAACAGTGTCATATGATAGAAATGTGTGCAGATTGTTTTCCTGTTTCCATTCTTTAAGGAAGCAGGTTAGCTTTTTTACTGACAATGTGAAATTAATACATTCTGTTTTCTACATTTTTGCTAAGTATGTAAGAGGTCAGCTTTCTTGCTGACAGTGTGAAATGCATACATTCTTGCTGACTCTATAGGAAAACATGTCCATTAAGCAAATTCCTTATTTTTCAAGCCACAGTCATTTATCATGGATGCTAATCACATATTGCTAAACTCTATTTCTACATTTAAGCAAGCTTTATTTTATACCTTATTTATTTTGCATATTTGTACTTTCAACCTTGCTGAGCATGATCTTAACAGTATGCATTTTCTATAGTTAAAAGTGGTTGGGAGTTAAAATGTGTTTAGTTTTTTTCTTGTTTGTTTCTTCGGTGCTTTCACTGTAGCAAAAATTTGGGAAATGTGATAAGGGTTTAAAGGGACATGAGCAAATGCATGCAAGATCAGCCTGTCAAACATTAGAGTATGCATGTAAGCTGCAAGCTGGAAACTTATATTCAAAAGAACAGATATATGAAAATAGGGGAATGATAATTCTGATTGTAAAAAGGTCTCCATTAGTGACAGAAGAAAAAAAAAGACAATAATGGTAGATTTGTAGAAGTAAAAGATTATTGGAAGCGGAGGAGGATTATTATGACGTATTAATATTCCACCTAAATCTACTATTACGGAGCTTAAAAGGATTTGGGGAGAAATAATAAGTTTTCAACAGGACATATTATTTAACGGTGTAGCCTAATTTGCAATAGTGGGGATACAGAAGAAAAATATGACAAAATAGGGTACATTTCTGAAGAAATACCTGAGAAGATTTGGTATGGATAATGTAATTTCAGTAGCAGGAACTTGGGCAGAATTTACATATTATTCTCCAAGGTACAATATCTGGGCTAAACTGGACAGAAATTCTATTTCACACAAGCATGCGTATTTAAATGAAAGCTTTAACACACATCCTAATTAGTATTCCAGATCATGTACCAATTTAAACTAAGATAAAAATGCTGGGTAATAAAGTAAAAATGAGACAGTGGTGTTTTCCTACTTAGCTGTTAAAAAGATAGGAACAGAAGGAATATGCAGTGGAAATGGTTAAGGAGTTATTAGGGAAAACAGATGTTTGTCCAGAATGGATAGGTAATGAGAGGTACAAAATGAAATAGAGTTTAAAAACGTGGCAGAAATAAGAAAGAAAGAAATATGTGAAAGAAGTAATAGGAATTACTGACAGAGACTGATAAAAATTAAAGTAGTGTGCAAGAAAAGGTCTCACAGAACAAGAAGAGGAGCAACTGCAGAGTGCTAAAGGGAAAATAATGATGTATTTGTATAATATACTTGAGCCCAGAAAGGTTAATGTTAAACAAGTACTTTTGATTACAGCTACAGTGTACTAAACTTTAGCACAGTGACTTAGAAATAGAAAGTAGAAAGGGTTGCCACCTGACTTAGGGAACCTATGAAAAGAAAAATAACCCAAGATCCTGTAGAGGTATTAGAAATATTTCAGAAATGTTATGAAAATTTGTATAAAGCAAATTAATGTGGAAACCTAGAAAGAACACAAATGGAAAAACAAATATAGACTAGTTAATTACGCCAAGGTTAGAGAAAGATGAACCTCAACAATTAATAGCTAAGATATGAAAAGGTAAGATAAAAACTGTGATGTATTACCTCAAGGAACAGATATTATTCCTGTGGAAGTTTGGAAGTTGGGAGGAAAGAAAGTGATAAAGAATTACAAGGTTTTGCTTAATAATATTTTAAAATGGAGGAGGAGAGAGAATACCAACATTTTGGAAGATAACTGTGATGGCTTTATTATCCAAAGTGGGTAAAGACCCTTAAGACTCAGTTTCATACAGACCCATTTCAATTTTAAGCCATGATTATAAACTATGTATATCTATACTAGCTAAGGGAATGGCAAAAGTGTTGTCAAAATTGCTAAATATGGATCAATATGGTTTTGTGGATGGAAGACAAATGTTTTACAACATTAATAGAACAACATTAAAGAATCACAGGCCTAAAGCAGATGCCCTACGCTGACCACCTTAAAAAACTCCAGCTATGCTCTGTCGCATATCGTCTACTCAGAGGCGATCTCTGCTTAACATACAAGGCCATGTCAAACCCAGAGCTGTTGGACATGCTACACTTAAAGAAATCCCAATCCCTCAGAGCTACACGCTCCAGGGATCTAAACTTTGTCATCACAATAAACAAAACATGCTGGAGGGATAGGTTCCTGACCCAGAGACTCCCCAGACTCTGGAATAGATTGCCCATACATGTCAAGCAGAGTGCCTCTTTGGACCTCTTCAAGAGGAACCTTGACGATTGGATGGGAGAAAGGAAATTCACCCCAGGGATCACGTCAGTCGCCCTGCTAGACAGGGGTCCAGGAAAGTAAATAATGTGGGAAGAAATAGCCAGGGAATTGTTATGGCTAGGCTTCTATAGGCCCTAGGGCTGATAGCCTAGTACCAACCTATGAACCTATGAACCTATGAATAGAACAATATCCAGTGCATAGCAGACTGTACTAAAATGCCACTATTTTTGGTGGGGCTTAATGCAGAGAAAACATTTAAAAGAGTCAGCTGGGATTATATGAGCAGAAAAACAGTAGCATCTGCATCCCCTGACAGAATAATAGGGTTATTAAGGAGAATACAGGAAGTGTCAGAGGCAATAATGAATGTGGGAAAAAATTCAAATATATAACTAGTATGGTAATCAAGAAAAGCTGTCTTTATTTGTAGATGATCATACTTTGTATTTGACAAATTAAAAAAAGACCATCTCAATGTAGTGGAATATTTTGAGATAATTTCAAGTCTTTTGGGACATAAGCTGAGGAGCTTTTTTCCCTGGGTCTCTGCTGATAATGAGCCAAAAGCTCAGCCAGACTAACCCGGTTAACAAATGTAAAATAAAAAAAATTAAAAAAATAAAATAAAACAAAAGCTATTACAGTAAGCTATGTACCCATGCATGAATTGGTTCAGCAATACCCATAGTTATGAGAACATGATCAGATTAACTATTTAGGTATAGGATAGCTAAGGATATGTGGGAAGATAATAAACAAAAGATAATTCAAAAATGGAGAAGCTGGAAGCTTTTGATTGTGGATACAGATAGTAACATGTAAAGAGTGAAATATTTTAGTCCCTACATTTTATATACAGGTCAGGCATATTTTTATCAGCAAGAGGAGAAGCTATGAATAGTAATAATAAAGATCTGAAGGAATATATTTGGAAGGGAAAGAAGGCAATAGTTAAGTGGGTTAAGTACAGTATCCTAATAGAACAAAGTGGCTTAGGATTCCCTGATTTGAAGGGATACTTTAGAACTATGCATTTAAGGCTCATGTACACAGGCATGGCTACTTAAGAATAACAACAGCTACAGAGAATATTGTGTTCAGAAAGAATCAAAATGAATTCTAAGAACTATGTCTACATGGAAATGGAGAAAGAAGATTTTATGAATAGCGATGACTACAGGTAGGAATATAGAAAATAGGCAAGAGAAGGTTGGAATTTACCAGAGGAGTTTAGTAAATGATTCAAAGTATTGGGAGCAAATAACTAGGGCTGGGTGTAATACAGTGGGAGAAGGCCAAACAGAAGTTTCGATTGTAGGTTAGACACTGCCTTCCCTACCAAGGGATTAGTAACTTGGACTTCCAAGATGGCTGCAAACTGAGTAAAAACTTAATTTCGGCTTTCCTAGTATGAAAAGAGAAACACAGAAAAGAGAGCCAGTGAATTTGTCATTCTTGGTAAATTTCAGTTACTGGCTAGTAAGTGCACTGCCCGAATGTCAGCAAAGAAGAAATTTAGAGAACCTGAAACAAAACCATCCACAAAGAGTGAGGAGAAAACATTGGCTGGGAAGAATCTTGCCGACATTCAGGAAAAGGTATTTCAAACTCCAGCTTTGGTGCAAGACATGATTTCCAGTAATCTAGAGGAAAAAATAAGTCAAATGTGCTCAGAGCTAATTAAAGTAAATGAAATCCTGAAGGAGTTTATCAAATCAAATAATAAAATGTTGGAAAGAAATGGAAGAAGCTTTAAATGGATATTCAGATGAGCTGAGAAAATTGCAAAAATCACAGGTCAAAGTGAAGAAAAGGCAGGCAGAGTATGAGACTGCTTAAGAAGAGATCTTTCAAAAACTGGTATAATTAGAGGACAGAGTACATAGATAAAGCCTGAGATTTTCTGTATTAGAGAAACTGGAAGGAACAGACTGTATTAATTTATGAAATCACAAACAAGCAACTGGACTGGTATTTCACAGCAGGAATTTTTCATTGAAAGGGCACATCACGTGTATGCTCCAAACATGGCCATGAAAAAGCAGCCAAAACTTCTAATAATAAAGATGCAGTCCTACCAACAGAAATAGTTGATTCTGACAAAATTGTGACAGAAGGACAATGTACTAAAAGTTGGAAATGGTAGAGTGATCATGGAAAATTGTTACTCACTATACACCAGGCAGAAGAGGAGTACATTTATTCCAGCAATCAGGGAATGTTGTGAAGCAAGTGTGAGATTCAAGCTGCTGTGTCCAGCTATCTTCAGAATATTTTTTCTGTACGGTCAAAGTCAATTTTTTATGCAGAACATGCTAAGGAGGAAATACAAAAGTTTGTCCAACAAAAGGCTATCAAACAGAAAGGGATTCTGCTTCTTATTCTTATGATAATAAAGCTAATGGAGAGACTATGCTAGTGAGACATTTTCCAATGTTCCAAACAAAATGCTTGATTGACAGAAAAAAGCACAGGAGTTGACTACAGGAACCAGGAATACATTGGAAATGAATCAGAAACCAGGGTTGGGAGTTGGAGATCAACAGGAAGAAAACCAGCAACTTGGAAATTAATGAATAAATGTGGGATTACAAAGCATTGATCACATTTGTGAAACATGGTGGGACAACACCTGAAAATATTGGACTTATTTGACTTTGTTAAACTTGTAGGGGACTCCAAAGCATATGCCCTACTTCATGTCATTCATGTTTGGAAGAATATTAAGAAAAGGGAAAGAGGAAGGAAAGAGGTAACTGTAAGTAAAACGATTTTTGTTCTTAACAGTATTTTTATAAAACATAACTTATACTGCATGTTATGTAGTAAAACTTTTTCAGTTATTTCTGTGTGTGAAAGAGACATTAAAGTATACAAGTGCCCCATTTTCCTTTTTCTTTCTTTCTTTCTTTCTTTTTCTCTCTCTCTCTCTTCCTTCTTGTTCAGTTTTAGGACATGTAGGCACTGTGATGTGAAAAGACAAGAAATCTTGGATGAGAGAGTATTTTATAAGTAAAATTAAAATTCCTTTTCTTACTTTTGCATAGCTGAATAACTGGATTAAGGTCCTTGACTTGATCTAACAACAAGTTTACATGGAAGCAAGTAAATAAAAGAACATTGAGATGTAATGAAAAGTTTTCCTTTAGCAAATAAATGTTCATAGTGCAACACGAGAAGCTTGTAGCTTAAGGCAACTGTGTGTCTGGTTCTCATATTTTATGGAGACAAGCTGATAACAGCAATAAAAACAGAACACTTTTTTCTTCTAATGGCTAAAAGATTTTGTTTTCTGAAAACATTCAAGTTCTTTTCTACATTTCAAAAATGTTGCACTCCCAAACAACTAAACCAAGATAAAACAATTTAGGGTCCACGTGGATAGTACCTGTACTCTCCTGCAGCAGTCCTGAACAAAGTGAACAAACTCACTATGCCGATAAGAATCTTTAATATTCACACATAGGTTAAGTGCTTTCATCTGCAAACTGCAGATTTCATCAGAATCTGTTAAAAATGTCATTAAGTGTGCTTATATAGTTACTTACAACCAATACAATCAGTCTAACAATTATATTTGACATTTTAAATAATCTGTCATTTAAAGAAACAGAAGTAAAACTCATTACAATAATTTTCTTTGCATACAACTCACATTGACCTTACCAAAATATGTAAAAAAATATATATTTGCTATTAGTAATAAAATTGTTCATACGAACATAATGTAAACCCAACTCTTGCCAATATCTGCACAAGAAGCATGAAAAAGTATGTAAAATGGCACATTTCCATAAAGACATAACCCAGGATAGAACCCTAGTTCTCAGATCTAAAATCTAATGTTCTATCCTCTGAGCTGCAGCAACAATTCTAAAAGATTCTGACTTGTTTTATCTTCTATTGTCTCATTTCTAAGACTGGGGTTACAGTAATGCTGTCATTAATAACTGGGTGATGGTATGGTTTACACACATGAAGGCACAAACAATAACAACTATGGAGGGCCTTCATATTGGAATACAATCAGTCTTCTGAAGCCATAAAGAGTATTGTTCAACAAAACTGGATATTGCTAAAGTGGGATATTGAAGTGTACAACATCTTGGGAGAGAAGCCCACTTTTGTGTATAAAACAGGATGAAATTTAAAGCACAGATTTGAATACAAAGGAAACGTTGTAGGTAGTAATAATAATAACTTGCAAGGAACTAAAATGTGGTGGTTGCAACCAATGTTTTGCAATAAATGAGAATATAACATTGGTATTAGACAACATCCACAGAATTAGGGTACATTTTAGGAGAGGAAATTGCAACACCATGAGGGCGATATACTTGGCAAAATGTTGCAGCTGTTCTGCAATCTATGTAGGGCAAACTAACAAAGCTCTTAAGAATAGAATCTATGAAAATTATTATTGTATTAGGAAAAAGGACAAAAATAATGCACTGTATAGGCATTTAGATTCTAGTAATGGATGTTCCAATTTTAAGTTTGCCATTCTGGAATGTGTTTATATGAATCCCAGAAGAGACATTAAATGCATTTTAAAAGAAAGAGAAGTCAGATGACAGTAATTGTTAAATGCAGCTAGTTATCCAGGTATTAATGACAGTGTTACTATAACCCCAATCTTAGAAATGAGACAATAGAAGATACAAAAGTCATGTCCTTTTTTTTTTAGAATTGTTGCTGTGGCTCAGAGGATAGTGCATTAGATTTTAGATCTGAGAACCAGGGTTCTATCTTTTATGGAAATTTGCCATTTTACACACTTTTTTTGTCTTTCTTGTGCAGATATTGGCAAGAGTTGGGTTTACATTATATTCTTGTGAACAATTTTATTACTAATAGCAAATATTTTTTTTTACAAATTTTAGTAAGCTGAATGTGAGTTGTATGCAAAGAAAATTACTGTAATGAGTTTTACTTCTGTTTCTTTAAATGACAGATTATTTAAAATTTCAAATATAATTGTTAAGAGTGATTTTATTGGTTGTAAGTAACTATACAAGCACATTTAATGATATTTTTTAATAGATTCTTTGAAGTCTGCAGTTTGCAGATGAAAGTACTTAATCTATGCGTGACTATTAAATATTCTTATCTGTATAGCGAGTTTATTCACTTTGTTCAGGACTGCTACAGGGGAGTACAGGTGCTATCTGTGTGGGCCCTAAATTGTTTTATCTGGGTTCTTTTTTATATCTGGAAGGGGAATAAAGATATGGCCAAAACAGACAGCACTTAATGTAAGTAGAAGCTCAGGCTGTACCAAGTGTCTTCATGGTTAACCTTCATTACAGGTTAATTAAAGCCTATGAGTGTAGCTGTCTATCTAGGACAACTGTTCCTGTTAGGAAGGCTAAGCTTCATCATTTGAAGATAAACATAGTTTTGTGTGTTTGTATTAAGTTAATATGTTATGGGAGTGTTTTGAGGGTGTTTTTATGGTTTTCCTTATGACACAGTCATGTAAAATGTGACACGGGTTCAAAGGGCTATGACAAGAAACAACTGTATAAAAGATCAACCTGCCAAACATTAGTGCATGCATGTAACATAAAAGCTGAAACCAGATGTTAAAAAAAAGTTGTTATATATAAAATATGGGAAAATACTTTCTTATCATAATGGCAATACTTTCCGTATCAACTTTAAATGTGAATGATCTCAGATATGTACAAAAAGAAAGAGTAATGAACTATATTAAGAAATGCAGAGTGCAAATAGCTATGTTACGTGAGACACATTTGGAAAGAACTGAGCATGTGAATTTGATAAAGAAAGGATTTCATGATTGTTATTTAGTAGAATATGTGGGACAAAGGAAAAGGGTAGTACTTATATTAATTGCTGGAGAAGCTCCAATATTGATAGAAAAGAAAAAAATATATATAATGGTAGATTTGTAGTATAAGGGGCTACTGGCAAGGAAAGAGAATTACACTGGCATGTATTTATAATTCATCTACAACTGCTGCAATGGAGCTTAAGAAAATTCTGGGAGAAATAATCAGTTTTCAGCAAGGAATATTACTTATAAGTAAGGATTGGAATTTAATTTGCAGCAGTGAAAATGTATCTGGGGGCCTAGAAGGGAAAATATAAAAATGAAGGTAGATTTATGAAGAAATTTATTAAAATATTTGGTACGGAAGGTATAAAATCTGTAGTAACAGCTCACAGAGAATTTACATATTATTCTCCAAAGTACAAAAACCGGGCTAGACAGAAATTATATTTCACAGGAACATGTGCATTTAATTGAAATTTTAGATAAGCATCCAATAATTTTTTCAGATCACACGCCAATAATAACTAAAATAACAATGCAGGGTAATGAAATAAAAATGAGACACTGGCGCTTCCCCACCTATCTGTTAAACAGAGAGGATTTAAGGAATGAGTAGTGGAAATTATTCAAGATTTATTAGGGAAGATAGAAATTTCTTCAAAAAGTATAGCTAGGGAGTGGGATAAAATGAAGATGGAGTTTAAAAATAGGGTAGAAATAAAATAAAATAAAATGAGATCTGGTTAAGTAACAAGAATTATTTAGAGGGACTGACAAAGGTTAAAGTACTACAGAAGAGGGGGAATCTCAAAGAACAAGAAGAGGTGCAACTGCAGAAAGCTAAAGAGAAAATGAGGGACAATGTACATGGGTTTAGAAATATTGCTGTTAATCAACTGTTTTTGATGATAACTACAGAGCAGAAAAGCTTTTTAGCACAATGGCTTAGGCAACAGAAATTAGAAATGTTTGTCGCCAAACTAGGGAGCCTCTAACAAGGAAAATAATCAGAGATTCTAAAGAAGTGCAAGAAATATTTCAGAAATTTTATGAAAATCTATATAAAGCAGAGAAATGTGGAAATCAGGAAAAAGTACAAATGGAAAAGTTTATAGAAGAATTAAACATGAGAAGGTTATAGGTAGACAAGGCTCATTTACTAACAGTTAGGATAGCAGGAGATGAGATAAAACTGGTGTTGCATAACCAATATACAGGAAAGTCTCTAGGAATTGATGGTATTCTTGTGGAAATTTGGGAGTTAGGAAGGAAGAAAGTGGTAAACATCTGTAAGGTTTTGTTTAACAGCATTTTAAAGGAGGAGAAGCTGCAACATCCTGGATGAAAGCTGTGGCAGGTGCAATACATAAAATGTAAAAAAGACCTATCATATCTAGATTCATTTAGGTCCATTCAATTCTACACCATGATTATAAAGTATTTATGTCTATAATGGCTAAAGAATGGCAAAGGTGATGCAAAAATAGATATGGATCAATGTGGTTTTGTGGAGGGGAGGCAATGGATTGACAACATTAATAGAACACTGATGATCCAGAGAGAAGCAGAATGTAAGAAAACATCACTTTTGTTAGTGGGTCTTGATGCAGAGAAAGTATTTGACAGAGTAAGTTGGGATTTTATGAGTAGGGTAACAAAAGCAATTGCATTCCCTGACACAATAATAAGGTTAATTAGGAGGATATATGAGGGATTGGAGTTGAAAATTAAAGTGGGTGGTCCACTCTGACAAAGTTATTTTTGAACAGAGGAACCAGGGAGGGGTGTCTTCTTTCCCCTTTGCTATTTTCATTATATTTAAAACCATTGTTAAAGAAAATAAGGGACTCAGAAATTCAGGGATGTAATTGGCATGGTAATCAAGAAAAGTTGGCTTTGGGGTGTGGCCAAGATGCCAAACAGCTAACAGCACTGAATTTTAGCTCTGCCTTTTTCTTATTATTCTGATAGGAAATTTTATTATTTTTGTGGAGAAAAAAGTTTTAATCCTATTTATAAGAAATCTTTATCACTAAGTTGTCGATTTTCAAGGAAAACCAATATTAGTGTGCTGTGTTTTTTCTGTTTTTCCTGTCAGAATTTCTTATACAAGTGATACAGTTATGAGTAAATTGAAGAACCCACAACAGGAGAATGTGACGAAAAGGAATTACAATCCATCATAGCAAATATTCAGGAACTTTCAATCAAATGGATAAGTTGGAGAACAAAAATAATATATAACAAGACAGCAGAAAACAATTGGACCTACTTAATGATAATTCTGAAAAAAAATTCCTCTTTTGAAGAAGCTGTCAATGACATTGATGGCAGGCTGACTGAGTGTGAAAGTCATAATGAATTCCTACTTAAGCTGAATACTAAACTCTTGGAAAAAGTGGAAGATTTAGAAAGTAGGTCAAGGAGAAATAATATACAAATTTATTGGAGTGCCAGAAAAGGAGGAGGGTAGTAACATGGTACAATTTTTAAACAACTGGCTACCAAAAGCAGTAAACCTGTCTGAATCTGTTTCATTTGGAAATGAGGGAGCTCATTGGTCTTTGTCAAAACCAACATCTGTTGGTAACTCCTCCACTCCTAGATCTTTTATAGTTAGATTTTTGTCCACCCAGGACAAGGACTTGGTATTAAAATCTACTAGGTGAAATTCTCCTGTCAAAATAAATGGAAAGAACATACATTTCAATAATGATTATACCTCTACTGTCTTCTCCGATAGAAAATAATGTGCTCCTTAAAAAGTCCAACATTAAAGAACAAGTATTGTTTATGGCTAGAATAAATATATATCTGACTGATGGTGAAAAGATCTTCAATTCTCTACAGGAAGCTATGGACTTTATTAAAAAATATATATATATATTAATAGATACTGAGGAAATGGACTGGTCTGTACAAAGTCTGAAGAGACAAGCAACAAAAAACGGATGATCTGTTAAAGAAGGAGCCAATAAAAAACTCAAAGATAAATGAATATGATATATAAATCTAAACTATATTGACACTAAATATTTTGCTTCCCAGTTTTTACTTCTGGGTGTTAAAAAGGTGAAAGTTTTTTCTCTTTCATCGCTTTTCTTTATCTTAGTTTTTTTCCGTTTCCCTAGTCTCTTTCTCCTTCTCATTATTATCTTATTTTTGTGTCTGTCATTTCAACCCATTCCTTTTCTTTAACAAAATTTTGCTTATCCCCTTTTCTAATAACTGTTGAAAATATGATGAGTGTTCATAATGAATGCTTTTGCTTTCAATGTGCCTTAGAGTCTGTTGAAAATACCTAATTATGGTAGGGCTGTGAATGGACTTTCTTCTTATGTGTGTATGGTTGAGAAGTCATTACTCCTTAAGTTATTGATGTTTTGATAGAAAATAAACTAAACTGAATTTAGAAAATGTTTTTGATTAGGAAATAACTTTGGAAGAGAGTAAAGGAAAGAACATCATCATTTTGAATGAGTGAAACCTTAAGAACATTAACAAGCATTGAATTAATGTCTGCAAACTATTCAAGATTTTGATTTGTCTCTACTTTGTTACTTATTTGTTCTGTTTTAACGGAATTCAGTATCACTCCCTTAATCCCTCTTATGTTTAAGATGTACACTGTAGAGCTGGCTGCTCTTTTTCTTGCATTCTGAAAGCTAACATCAGAAAGAAAATACAGCCCTCAAATGCTCACATTTCTTCCCATTTCTGCACAAATAATAATTAAGAGTTGTTATTCTGAGATAAAACAAAATAACATGGTACTGATCTAATAAAAATGTATATTTTTTCTGTTAGTGATTACTTGAATTTTCGACATTGTATTAATTTTACCTTATATGTTTTCAGGATGAATCTATAATAGGATGAAGAGTTAATGTTTAGAAGTCTGCTATATCATTCGACATTGTATTAATTTTACCTTATATGTTCTCAGGATGAATCTATAATAGGATGAAGAGTTAATGTTTAGACGTCTGCTATATCATAGCCCATGTGATTATTTTCAGTATTCTAGTAAGGCCTATCTAATTTCTCAAAAATAAGCATGGCTTGATCTCTTTGGTGTGTAGCTGTACATCAGTGTACTTGATCTGTGGTATTTGTGCAACCAGAAACCATTAATTGCTTTTAAATGTAAACCTCTGTGAGGTAAGGCATGGAACTTCATCAGTTTTTGGCAGAAGGGAGTACGCTGCTGATGTTTCGTGAAAGACTTGTAAGTGCAGTACATGTTAAAAGATTATTATGTATGTCCATCTTTAATGATGACTCAATGATGCCTTACCAAGAGGCTAACCTTATTACAGAATTCTCAATGAATGGGAATAGGTTCAAAAGCCAAATCAGTTTTGTGCTGACTGCAAAATCTATAGCAGTATTGATTGATGAAGATGTGGATAGAAGAATAGAACTATAGAGAAAATTGTCCATTGGGACATACACTAATAGATTGGGACAACTAAAAACATCTTTCCCAATACACAAGTCTGATTTTGGCTTTTGTAACTTTCTCACATGCTAATGTCATGATTTAGCAATGTATGTTATTGAATGGAAATCTTAGGGTAAATCTTTCTTTCTTGCCGAAGTATCCACCTATATCACTATAATTTTTTCATATCTCTGAAGAGAAGGAACATGCAGAAATTCACTGAACAAGGAGCTTATAATAGGTGTTAATGTTCATCAACAGAGTACATTGGGAAGCAAACATAAACACAGTATTTAACAAGAGCAGTAGTTTATAATCTTCTTTATACTATTATAGTAGCAACTGCTGAATGTATTATTTATTGTAGACAGGGGAGTAACTAAAGTATTCTGTCTTCCATTGCTCTCCAATCAACTGCTTTAGAGAGTTCATATTTTGAAGACATAGACTTTCATAACACCAAACACATATTTCTTAGTCGTGGTTCACACTACATTTGAGTTAGCCAATGAAATGCATACTTGGGAAGTTTAAGTACTTAATTGAGCAAACGTTATAAGACTATTCATCATAATAAATAGACTTCCAGATAGCTAGATATTTTTAGCATTTTTCCCATATTTAAAAATTTGGATGCAATTTTAATAATACAAACAAATGATAACCTCTGTATGTTGTCCATATGGAAAATGTTAGAAAAAAATCACTGTAAAATTATTCTTTTTATGGAGGTACATATATTTATTTATATATATATTTTTTTTGGAAAAGGTTACATGCACAGTCTATTGAAACCTTTAGATCTTAATGCTGAAAAACTATGGCATTACAAGCAATATCCAAAATGCTGACAGACTTGAAAAGAAATGAGGAGAGCTACTCAAAAGGACTGTGAAGCTCTCACAATCGGTTGTTGGAACTAAGAAGGAAAGTCACGTTTTAGCCTACTGGAAAATGGTGATGGTGCTGTGCAGGAAAATACTGGAATTTTGGGGAACAGATTAGCACTGAAGATGATAATCAGGTTCATAGGTACATAGGTGTATATTAGACTAACAACCACTAGGGCCCTTATAAACCTAGCCGTGCAATTCAAATGTGACCCACAAATATGATTTCTATAGTGATTTACTGACTGCCTCTGTCCATCAGATGCAAATGCCAGACCAGGGGTGAATTTCTGATTACCCATCCATTGGTCCAAGCTGCAATTAAATAGGAATAGGGAGGAGCTCTGCTTCGTATGAATGGGGACCCTGTTCTAGAAAATGTGAATTTTTTTGGGAGGCATATCTGTCTCTCCAACATGTCCTGTTTATGTCACAATTTAAGTCTTTTCATTTAGTAGTTCTGATGCTGTACATTTAGTAGATTTGCATAAGGTTCATCAAAACAGGGTCCAGGAATGTCTTGGATGCCAGATAAAGATCACTTCTCAGAAGTCTGTATGATACTGAATTAAGAGACAGGGCTTTGAGGCTATAAGCAGAGGACATTGTGTTTACTGCCTGGGTTATTTTGTAAGGAGCCTTTGTGGATGTTCCAGTCACTACAAGCATCTGGTTAGGTATATACTGAAAGGGGCATTATACTCGATGATGGGTCTGATGACAGCTGAGTTCAGTGGTGTGATGACCTTTCTGGACCTGGATGCCATGCCCTTGCTTATACATTGAGCAACATAATAGGAATTTTTTACTACCTTGGACACATGTTGGTCGAAGGCCAGTTTACTTCCTCTATGAGTTCCCAGATTCCTGACTAGTGAATTAACTTTTAGAGTTTTTATTGATGACGCAGTTACCCAGGTTGGCAGACTTCCCTAAAGGTACTATAATGCATTTCTTGGTACTGAGTTTTAAACCATAGCTTTGACATCAAGTGTTTGTCTGTGTTAGACCTTACTGAAGGGTGTTCTCATCTTGGAGGGATTCAATGACTGTTCAAAGTTTGTAATTATCTGCAAAATTATTATTATGTTATTCAGAAGCTTTTGACCTTGGATATGACATCCAAGTAGATGCCACAGAGAAGTGGGCCTAGCAATGTGCCCTGGGAAAGTCCACTGGTGACCAGTCTGTTTGGGGAGGTGGCCTCACTGATTCTAATCTCCTGCATCCTATCAGAGAGCCAGTGATCCATTCAGTGAGTCTTGCTTACATTTATGTTTAGTATTTACAGCAACTAATCATATTTTGCTTTCATTACCTCAATGTATATAAATGGTCAATAACTGTCTGTCACATAAATGGATAGATATAATATTATTTTTCTCTCCTTTCCAAATAATTTTAAATAATTTTCTAGATCTTCACATTATGCTTCATATTAATGTAGGTAAATACATATCTCATTAGACTAGATAGTAATGCGGTTTTGAAAATACATAACGTTAGTATTGCAATAGTTTGGGTCACTATATTTTTATACTTATATTGTTGAAAGTTTTATTTTTCATACAAGGCAGAAGCTGAAGATAATGTATTTGGAGTGTGATATGTGGATAGTGGGTGCTTTGATTAATCATTTAATCAAACAAGGAACACACTATGGTTCGTTGTATATAGAAATTAGTTTAAAAAATTAAAAGTTAAAATGTTTGTTTCATCCATAAGTTATTCTAAAGATTATTACAAGTCACTATATATAAAACCATATTACAGATGTTCTAAATATACTGTACTCACATACTTGTATATAAGCATCTATTACTTAATGTCAATGGGATTAACAATAAAATAAAAGAGCCAGTTTACTTAAGTTTATTAAAATGCACAAAGCAGATATTGGCATGGATTCACAAAGCCTCCGTGTAAGAGTTATAACTCTTACACGGAGGCTGCAGTTAAACGGAGTGATGTCAGCATGCTTTGCATATTCATGAGAGCATGCTGAATCACACCTAAGTCTAACACGGTCCGTAAGACAGTAGGGGGCGTGTCCGTAGGCTGAGCCCTGCAAGCGGACATGCCCCCAGAAGTGTAAAAGTGCCCAAAGTAAACACCCACAACAGAGTCCACGGAAATGTCAATAAACACAACACAACACATGCCCCCACAGACTATGAACATAAAATATATATAAATGAACATGTTATATATTTTTTTTAAATTGTAAAGATGTTTAACCATGAGTGCGCTCGTTTGCGCGGGTGTGCCCGTAGCGCAGCTACAGTTAGCAGTCAGTGGGAAAGCATATAAGAACTAAATATGCAAAATAAGCCAGGAAGCAATAGCGTAGCGGTAGAGATGTTGGCTGAAGAGCAGGCATTCATGGTTCGAGCCCCCACAACACCAATTTTTTTTTTTTTTTCAAAATAATCAGGAAACAAGTCCCTGACAAATATGTACACATAAAACCACAATTTATGTAAAATGTAATGAAATAGCCCAGTTATATTGAAGACATGTGGGGTAACAAAAGAAGAAAAAATGCCAGATGTGCTCAAAGCTGAGCTACAGTTTAACAGAGTGCATGTGCCCGTAGATGAGCAGTGGTTTAACTGGCGCAAAATGAGTGCCCGTAGCTGAGCAGTGGTCTAACATGCTAAATCTATGTGCCCCTAACTGAGCTGAGCATAATATGCGTGCCGATAGCCAAATGAGGCTTAAAGCAGCGTACCCTGTTTGCACAGAGCTGCGCACCGCTGCGCACCGCGCAAACGAGCTAACCGACGGGCAACGTTGAGCAAGCCGTATCAAAACTGCCTTTACACAGACACACCCCTCAGCATGTCTAGACAGTCATGAAAAATAAAAAGCAGTGGTCAGGTTTGAACCCAGGATACTATACACCATAGTCAAGGTACCAAACCATTAAGCCATGACAGCAGTACCTAGAAATGCAATAATAGCTAATATATAGGAATGAATGCAAACTGGAGCATGACAATGCAGGTTTACTGAAGTTGATACAATTCCAAAATGGCCAATCACAGATATGTGCGGGAAAAATGGACTATATAGGCCCCATAGGCGGGAATACACAGCATAAACGATTGTAGAACTGACCTGCAGGCAGAATGACAGGAGTAGGAGAGGCTAGTTGCTTTCGAGCACAGAGGTGGGGTATTGAGGAGTCCAGGTACATGGTCTGGCTCCTAGTCCATAATCATGAGGCCCAACTCGTGTAGGACCAGGTCCTCTGGGGAGCATACAGGGCCGAGGCGTGGGACCAGTTGGCTCATGATCTCACCAGTGCCACAGGGATTCCAAGGACTGGTGAGCAGGTCCGTCACCACCATGCGGACCTGAAGAGACGCAAGCAGGACCAACTGAACCTTTGGATCCAGGAGGCCCGGCAAACACCCAACGCCCCACTACTGAGTAAGTAACATTTAATTATGTATGTAAGAAATTAAACTAGCTGATATTATGGAGATGTGTATTCCAATATTACTTCATTTATATTACAGCTGCAGGTGTCCGTTCTGTGAACCGCAGAGCCTATGGCGATAGGCTGGTGCGGTTGCGCCACCAGGCAGGTCAGTAATCCACTACCAGTAACTGTAAAGAAATATAAAAGTATGATAGTCAGCAAAAGAGTGCAGTGTAGTCAGTAAGGAATAAAATCTGCAAGTAACAGTGTGAAAGTGTATGCAAGTATTGCTTGATTACAAAAGTGTGTTTCAGCCTGTAAGTTTAACCAAAAATTGAAACTGTCTGACATATATTCTGAAATAAAAATGCCCTACCTGTAAGAAAATAGTACACAACCTGCAGCAGGCTGAAAAGTATAGCTGCAGAAGATGATGAAATCACATGTGTGAAATATATCCCTGTGGAAATACTGAAACATGACAGAAGTGAGACTGCTGGAAAGGATTGTAATAACTACTGGTAAAACATGTCAATAAAGCCTAGAAGTACCATCCTGAATAGTAAAATGAAAGCAAGTGAGAGAGTGTGAGAAAGTGTCATGAATCCAGCAATACAGTAGTAATAACCCCTGAATAAAGTATACTGCAGTCAAGACAGAATGAAATGCATGTGAGATTCAAAACCAAACAGCAAAATCTGTTCAAAGTGTTGCTGCATCTGGAATGTGTATCCCAAAATCTGGATATGTTGCTCTCAGTCTGCAATATGCAGATAGGATTATTGTCTGATATACCAAACATCCACACTTGTCTACAGCTATATAAAGCAAATGTAGCAGGATGATGTAGCTGAACAAAGCTAGATATGAATGTGTATAAAGAACCATAAAATGTATATTGATGTTGCAGTAACAGTCCTATCACCAAGTTGAAATAGTTATCATATAGGAAACTGTAGTTAGAACAGTAGTGTGTATATAACTGTAGCTATTAGAAATGTACAGCATATGTATTGTTATTCGAAGGTGTTAATATTACTTTCTTTACCCCACCCTATAACCACATATAACCCATTCCACGTGAAAATGGTATGTGCAATCACAATTAACACCCCTGGACGTTTGTCCTGTTGGGTCATATATATTTGCATGTCCGTTGATGCATATGCCCTGTTCATACATCCACACCTGATGGCCTGTTGCCATCAATTAACCCTGCATGTTGTTGGACTGTGTATTTCTGTTCAAATTATGCATGTGTTATGCACGCTGTTCAATGATGTGACTATCTGGGTGTTTGATTAATGGGAATACTAATGCATGCTGTTACAACTAATTGTGAATGGTATTATATGTCACTAACCCAAACTGTCATGGCATAATGCAAAACATAGGACGACAGGGAAGGCGGGTTCCAGCGGACCCACCTCTCCCACCTCAGCTGGCGAGTGCACCTGGCACTAGTGCCAAGTCCGGACCCTCCTCTGGTGGCCCTATGCCACCTGTGGGTGGAAGCTGCAGGGATGGGGCTCACCCCCTCTGCAAGTGTGGCCGGAGGAGAACCACCACTCACCCTCCGTGGCGACCGGACTGTGGTGCGTGGGGAGATTCGGGACGCTGTTCTCGAGCTCCCACGCCAGCTCGAGGCACAGGTGGCGCAACTAACAGGCATGCCTGTTGCCCCACCTACACAGCCCCCAGCACAGCCCTGTCCTGGGCAGTGAAGGAACAGTGGCAACTGCCTATGGGTGGGGATATCAGTTACACTGTTGCCATCTGTGGGCTCATGGGCTCTGGATATCCTAACCTCCGTCCCGTCAATTGTGTAACCCCCACACGTGTCATACACCGCCCCTGTATGCGTCTTGTTTGTCTTGTCTGTTTACCTACCCAACCTACCTCCCCAGCTGTACCGACTTCCTTCACCTGACATACCACTCAAACCTGAAAAAAAAAAAAAGGGGCACTCAGTACCCACAAAAAATTACGCCCCATACATAGCTGCCCATTCCGCACACATGTCTGCTGGACATGGAACCTATCAATTACAATTGGCTGTACAACAAGTATTATTGTTGTCCTGACACCTCTCTCAGGGGTGGAAGGTTTCAAATGTCACACCAAATTACATACATATGCACAGCTGTTGCTGATGAAGAAATGGGCAGCTATGGGCCTTACCTACATCCCTCCTGCACATCCCAAGCTTGTTTCCCTACTGTCTTACCCTCTTTGTGACCCCTTTTTCACCACTTTCCTGTCTCCCCATTTTCTTTTCTTTCAAAGAAAATAGCACGGGTGTGCGCAAGAGTAAGCACGTTTAAGCGGTTGTAAGCGGGTGTGTGTGGAGCTAACCGCCAGTGCGCATGCGTGAGCTCCGTGCAAACCAGCGCTAACCCGGTTACAACTGCTTAAAAGTGCCTTAGTCACTTTGATTGACAGGTCCTGTACTCAGTTCAAAAGCAAAATAAAATCCCACTGTGAGTCCCGAACCCAGGACCTTGGAAAGAGTAGTCTGCATGACTTACCACTAAGCCATGACTCTTATACAAGAACATTGTGCTAAAATAAATATATCATGTAATAGTAGGAATGAATGTAAAGGGAATATAGATGTGTAGTACACAAAGCATGCCATTTAGAATTACTATCAAAACTAGTGGATTTCCATAATAGTAGTGTGTGAACAGAAACAGCCATGCTAGTTGGAAGCTAGTAGGTAATAATGTCACTATAGCACCTTGCAAGCCACACACATACTCACAGCAGGATAATCACTGCCCTTACCCCACAACCTCTTACAGGAACACATCTGGACCAAGTAATAAAATATGTGGAGCAAAGGCCCAAAACCAGGGACACATTACAAATAATGTTACAATAAACGCAGACAGTTCAGAGAGTAACAGGGTCTGCACTTTGTGGGATGTTTGGAAGGGTATGCAGTCTGAAACTTGAATGTTTGTCGCCATATTCTGACTTGAGCCCAGAGTGATTTGCCAGAAAAAGGTGTGCATGAGATATTGACCACAATATGAGGCAGAAATGTGGACAACCTGCAAATATCTGTACACATGACGGGTCTGACACCACCATATTTGAATAGTTAAGAGCCTAGACATAGCAACAGTGAATTACTTACAGGGATGCCCCACAGACTCCATGTGAAATGTACAAACAGTAGGCAGAAAGGTGTAACACATGCAATGGTAACTATGGAGTCCTGAAAGCATTCATCACTTGCATGGCAGAAAAAGTGTAGTAATACATATGCTCATGCTAACCCACAGTCACAACTGCAGCATACCAGACATTTTAATGGGTGTACCCCACTGATATGTACCATTCCATGAGGCACATAACAGATGAACCTGAAAGTCTCTGGGGCCTGCTCAGCAGCATACTCAAATACCCTAATAGATGTCAAGGCCCACACCATGGCCAGACCACACTGCATGCTGTAACACCCTAGCAGATATAGCAAGCATTCCAAGGTGTGAATGTACATGGAAAATAGAAGCTACAGCAGCACACTACAGGCAGGACACCTAGCAGGCATACAAGTAGTGACTGTAAGGGCAACTATTGAAGCCTTAGCAACAAAGTGCAAGCAAAAGTGAAAAGCACACACACACATTAACAGTAGTAGTAGTTGAAGGTGTCAGTGTACATACACAGTTAGTACAGGAAACTGGAGAAATGAATGGAGGAATGTTAATCTACAACACACCTGGAAATATGAGAGAGATACCAACCTTTACACTCACAGAACATTGTCCACAGCATAACAGCATGGTCCCTGCCCTTAAAATCTGAAAGGGCTATGCCTATCTCACATACCTCTTTATAGCACTGTTCTGAAATCACAGTGAGAACTGCAATCAGTACACAACTGGCTGCATGCAATTAGCAAATGCTGGCTAACAATTGGTGCAGAGGCCATCACATGGGCATATGCAGCTACCTACAAAAATATGCTGTACTCCCAGTCCACACATGCAATACTTTCATTGCACCCTGAGAAGGATGTGAGAGACAGACAGACAGAGAGAGACAGAGACAGAGAAAATTGAAATTAAGCAGACACAAACACATTGTTCAGCAACAGCCACCTGAAAGCTGACAACTGGGAAGTGGAGCAGCAGGAGAGAGAACCAGACGACAACACAAGCAGCTGTGACAAACACAGGTAATGTAAAGTAATACTATAAAGGTCTACATACTGTGAACCCTCCATATGTGTCATTGGTCTGTATCCATATGTATATGAAGATGTGTAAAGGGCAGGGGACATACAGCAACTATCAGTGAAGGCTGTACATACATTTGTATGTGAGAGCATCTATGTGCACATATCAATGTTGGTTGATTGTAGGTTGTAGTGCCATGTACAAAGTAGGTTTCACAGTTATGTATGTTTAGCAGTATGTTAGTGTGTGTATACAGTATGGTAGACAAACATGTTGATATACCTGTCTAACATATGGATACGTATGTATGTCAACATATGTATGTATATATATATATATATATATATATATATATATATATATATATATATATATATATATATATATATGATATGCATATATGTATACATACATAGAGAGAAATGTAGGAATACATAGACAGATGTAGATAGAATATTGTACAAACATATCTATGTAATGCACACATACAGATATAGATATATGTAGATACATATACATAGACAGACTGATCTGACTATCTACAGGTATAACTGTATATGACGACCTTCAACACAGCCTGTCCCACCCCCTCTGTCACTCCACCCCCTCTGTGTCCCCCTCCACATCTATAGCAATATATGTACATCAATATATATATGTGTATATGTATACAGACATATATATATATATATATATATATATATATATATATATATATATACACATATAGATATATCTATATACATATATATATATATATATATATATATAGAGAGAGAGAGAGAGAGAGAGAGATGCATATAAATTCTGAGTGAGGCACATGTGTACAAATGTATTGCAACAGGTGCCAGGTGACAAAGGCATGGAGTGAACACCAGTGTCAAAACCAGAGTACCGTACCACATTCCAAATCACCTACACCAGTAACCACCAGATATGTGATTGGCTGCCCACCACTGCATGTGTCAGGGGTGAACAGGGTCATAAATGTGTACAATAGTGGCCCCAATGATATTCACAGTGGCACACTATCCCTGGAATACCTGCACATGGTATGTGTCAGCGGACATGGTGTGTCAGCTATGGACATGTAGGTCGGTATACCCTCCATACCACATAATGGATGCCATGGTATGGACCTCACATGACAGCTACAGATATGGAGAAGGACACAGTGACATGTACAACACTGTGACAATGCACTCAAACACATTACCAATGCACAGTGACTGACAACACCACAGAGTGCACATATACTACCCACATAGAGGTTACCACTCCCGGTTACATATGTAAGTCACACCCATGACAGATGTCCAACAACCATAGTAACACCTCACACCATCCACAACCTAAATGTCTGCTGTGTGTCGTCCGTGCCATGGCAATAGAGTACACATGTGGAGGTAAAAGTTCCTACCCACAGATAAGACATACCCTGCAATAAACCACACAGTGTTAAGAAGCAAGACTCCCCATGAGTACATGTCACACATACCCCTGCTGAATGTTAGTCAGATAGGTAATATGCCATATGAGTCACCCTGTGTAACTGTGTGACAGCAGCAGGTACCATCACACCACATGTGTCACAATGGTCAGGGTAGCAGAACAGTACACTGCTGTAGTCCCAGGGGCAATAGCATATTGTATAGTATTGTATTGTATTGTAATGTAATGTATTGTGTTGTATTGTATTGGTATGTTGAGGTGCCTCCTTCATGGAATGGAACCACTGCTGCTGTGCGCCAGTGTACAGGTACATATCCTGTAGTCAGACTAGTGTTACATAGCACTTCTATAGGGGGTGCATGTGTTTAGCTCCTGTCAGAGTTTATGTAGCATGCAACTGGGATACCATCAGGTCCCATTCATGTTGTGTATTCTGCTGTCCTGGGGTGGCTCTCACCTGGACATCTGTGATGACAGGGAGGTTACAGTCAGCTGGGATAACTATGTCTTATTTTGGGGGAGAGGGCGGGGTTACACCTGCACTGAACCTGTCTGCCACAATGTTGTCAATATCTGTGGTGTCAGTGAAATATGTGTTGTTGTGTACTAACTATGGGCATAGAGGATGGATCCTGACCAGGTTGCTAACATAACTGAAGAAGGCCTTCTGGTTATCTGTAGTGTCCCTCTTGATTTCCCTCTCAGAGTTGCCCATGGATGTTTGTATGATGGAAAATAGATCCTTACTAGTGCTGCTCAGACATGCCTCCTTTTATGGAATTATGCTCTGTCTTGCAGTAGCTTCCATCTTCTGTGTGTGTAATACAATCTGTCTATGGCTGGGGACCACCAGACAGGATGCTGTCCCTTTGTGGAGAGTGCCTTGGTCATATATGGGATTGCATGATCCATGCATTCGGAGATGTCTGTAGAAAGCAATTGTGTAGGGGTCAGCATTGTGGGTTGTGTCTGCCACTGGCCCAGTGGGCTGAAAGGATACCATGTCACTGTTACAAAGTGTAAAGTTTGCATCTGTAATGTTATGCACTATAGTCGTTTGTGCTGGTGGTGGAGGTGGGATTACATTATTTTGTAACAAAATGTACTGGAGGAGTTCTGTCAGTAACTGATTTGACTGTTGTAACTCTGAAATTAAACTGTTACATGCGGTGACAGGACATAACTGTTTAACATCTGAATATAATGTAAGTATATTAACTTTTTCTGGTTCTTTACCATTAAAATTTTGTCTGTACAGTCTAACATTTGTATAATGGCATGCACTGTATTTTACAACATTGTACACAGAAAGCAGTTTCATATGATTTAGACAATAAACATTTGTCATACCCCACATGGTTTTCTTTGAGATACCAGTCAAATATTGCAATCCATTTGCATAATGCCTTACTATCAACTTGCCTAATAAGGTTTGCATTTACTAATGCTGTGTATACCAACATTGCAGTTTACTCCATATTTTATCTGGTTGTTCTGCTGCATAACAGTAAAGCTTGGCTTACACTTGCATGAATTCTATTTAATAGCATCCATACTAAAAATGTAACACAGACAAAGATCTTACCAGTTAGCAAGGAACAGATGAACAGGCTGTTGTTGCAGATGACTGGAAATTTTTCAGAGTCATTAGAAGCTGGTGAAACACAGCAGGCAGTGAACTGCTGTGGAAAGCAGATGTCCACCTTTCTTGGAGAATTGTATGGCACTGCGACTTTCCTGCACTGCAGGCTCAATTTGGATTCAGACATCTGAGAATCTTTACTGCTACAAGCTGCATAAACTGGAGTACTTCTGTTTAGGATTTACACATATGTACAAATGCTAGTTACTGCAATTTGACTGAAGTGACCCTCTGCAGGCCTTACCACTCCCTCTGTTTTCAAATGCAGGCTAGCTCACCACTGAAAAAATAATTATCCAGGTGCTGCTTTTCTGTGATGGATTCAAAGTCTTCCTAAGACACTAAGGTCTTACTGGATGGATTCCGCTTAAAACAAAGTCTAGTTATAATTGCATCTACAGTCTGTTGCCCACAGAAACTTGCAGAATGTCACGCTGATGCAGCACCAAACTCTGTCACTTTAAAAGTAGTAATTAATAACTTTTGATAACAAACCGCTGACTACTGTTGCAGCTTTAGTTACATTGTATCACTTTTTACTTCTCGTTCAGCATACATGATAACTTTCCTGTACAAAATACCTCTCCTAACAATTTCATTTGCTATAGTCTTTTTATAGTGTTTTTACATCTTGTTTTCTCCTTGGAATTCTTTGGTCTTTGCATGAAAACATCTGTTTGCTGGTGTTTGCAGAAAAATATGTTTTTATCCTGTAGAGAAATAATGCTAGTATAGTCTTTTAAAGAAACATCTTGTGCAAATTCTGAATTGATGAAAGCATATCCATTCAAACTTCCTTGCTTAACAGTGTCATATGATAGAAATGTGTGCAGATTGTTTTCCTGTTTCCATTCTTTAAGGAAGCAGGTTAGCTTTTTTACTGACAATGTGAAATTAATACATTCTGTTTTCTACATTTTTGCTAAGTATGTAAGAGGTCAGCTTTCTTGCTGACAGTGTGAAATGCATACATTCTTGCTGACTCTATAGGAAAACATGTCCATTAAGCAAATTCCTTATTTTCAAGCCACAGTCATTTATCATGGATGCTAATCACATATTGCTAAACTCTATTTCTACATTTAAGCAAGCTTTATTTTATACCTTATTTATTTTGCATATTTGTACTTTCAACCTTGCTGAGCATGATCTTAACAGTATGCATTTTCTATAGTTAAAAGTGGTTGGGAGTTAAAATGTGTTTAGTTTTTTTCTTGTTTGTTTCTTGGTGCTTTCACTGTAGCAAAATTTGGGAAATGTGATAAGGGTTTAAAGGGACATGAGCAAATGCATGCAAGATCAGCCTGTCAAACATTAGAGTATGCATGTAAGCTGCAAGCTGGAAACTTATATTCAAAGAACAGATATATGAAAATAGGGAATGATAATTCTGATTGTAAAAGGTCTCCATTAGTGACAGAAGAAAAAAAAAGACAATAATGGTAGATTTGTAGAAGTAAAAGATTATTGGAAGCGGAGGAGGATTATTATGACGTATTAATATTCCACCTAAATCTACTATTACGGACTTAAAAGGATTTGAGGGAGAAATAATAAGTTTTCAACAGGACATATTATTTATGATTAGCCTAATTTGCAATAGTGGGATACAGAAGAAAAATATGACAAAATAGGGTACATTTCTGAAGAAATACCTGAGAAGATTTGGTATGGATAATGTAATTTCAGTAGCAGGAACTTGGGCAGGTACATATTATTCTCCAAGGTACAATATCTGGGCTAAACTGGACAGAAATTCTATTTCACACAAGCATGCGTATTTAAATGAAAGCTTTAACACACATCCTAATTAGTATTCCAGATCATGTACCAATTTAAACTAAGATAAAAATGCTGGGTAATAAAGTAAAAATGAGACAGTGGTGTTTTCCTACTTAGCTGTTAAAAGATAGGAACAGAAGGAATATGCAGTGGAAATGGTTAAGGAGTTATTAGGGAAAACAGATGTTTGTCCAGAATGGATAGGTAATGAGAGGTACAAAATGAAATAGAGTTTAAAAACGTGGCAGAAATAAAGAAAGAAAGAAATATGTGAAAGAAGTAATAGGAATTACTGACAGAGACTGATAAAAATTAAAGTAGTGTGCAAGAAAGGTCTCACAGAACAAGAAGAGGAGCAACTGCAGAGTGCTAAAGGAAAATAATGATGTATTTGTATAATATACTTGAGCCCAGAAAGGTTAATGTTAAACAAGTACTTTTGATTACAGCTACAGTGTACTAAACTTTAGCACAGTGACTTAGAAATAGAAAGTAGAAAGGGTTGCCACCTGACTTAGGAACCTATGAAAAGAAAAATAACCCAAGATCCTGTAGAGGTATTAGAAATATTTCAGAAATGTTATGAAAATTTGTATAAAACAAATTAATGTGGAAACCTAGAAAAGAACACAAATGGAAAAACAAATATAGACTAGTTAATTACGCCAAGGTTAGAGAAAGATGAACCTCAACAATTAATAGCTAAGATATGAAAAGGTAAGATAAAACTGTGATGTATTACCTCAAGGAACAGATATTATTCCTGTGGAAGTTTGGAAGTTGGGAGGAAAGAAAGTGATAAAGAATTACAAGGTTTTGCTTAATAATATTTTAAAATGGAGGAGGAGAGAGAATACCAACATTTTGGAAGATAACTGTGATGGCTTTATTATCCAAAGTGGGTAAAGACCCTTAAGACTCAGTTTCATACAGACCCATTTCAATTTTAAGCCATGATTATAAACTATGTATATCTATACTAGCTAAGGGAATGGCAAAAGTGTTGTCAAAATTGCTAAATATGGATCAATATGGTTTTGTGGATGGAAGACAAATGTTTTACAACATTAATAGAACAACATTAAAGAATCACAGGCCTAAAGCAGATGCCCTCGCTGACCACCTTAAAAACTCCAGCTATGCTCTGTCGCATATATCGTCTACTCAGAGGCGATCTCTGCTTAACATACAAGGCCATGTCAAACCCAGAGCTGTTGGACATGCTACATAAAGAAATCCCAATCCCTCAGAGCTACACGCTCCAGGGATCTAAACTTTGTCATCACAATAAACAAAACATGCTGGAGGATAGGTTCCTGACCCAGAGACTCCCAGACTCTGGAATAGATTGCCCATACATGTCAAGCAGAGTGCCTCTTTGGACCTCTTCAAGAGGAACCTTGTGATTGGATGGGAGAAAGGAAATTCACCCCAGGGATCACGTCAGTCGCCCTGCTAGACAGGGGTCCAGGAAAGTAAATAATGTGGGAAGAAATAGCCAGGGAATTGTTATGGCTGGGCTTCTATAGGCCCTAGGGCTGATAGCCTAGTACCAACCTATGAACCTATGAACCTATGAATAGAACAATATCCAGTGCATAGCAGACTGTACTAAAATGCCACTATTTTTGGTGGGGCTTAATGCAGAGAAAACATTTAAAAGAGTCAGCTGGGATTATATGAGCAGAAAAACAGTAGCATCTGCATCCCCTGACAGAATAATAGGGTTATTAAGGAGAATACAGGAAGTGTCAGAGGCAATAATGAATGTGGGAAAAAATTCAAATATATAACTAGTATGGTAATCAAGAAAAGCTGTCTTTATTTGTAGATGATCATACTTTGTATTTGACAAATTAAAAAAAGACCATCTCAATGTAGTGGAATATTTTGAGATAATTTCAAGTCTTTTGGGACATAAGCTGAGAGCTTTTTTCCCTGGGTCTCTGCTGATAATGAGCCAAAAGCTCAGCCAGACTAACCCGGTTAACAAATGTAAAATAAAAAAAATTAAAAAAATAAAATAAAACAAAAGCTATTACAGTAAGCTATGTACCCATGCATGAATTGGTTCAGCAATACCCATAGTTATGAGAACATGATCAGATTAACTATTTAGGTATAGGATAGCTAAGGATATGTGGGAAGATAATAAACAAAAGATAATTCAAAAATGGAGAAGCTGGAAGCTTTTGATTGTGGATACAGATAGTAACATGTAAAGAGTGAAATATTTTAGTCCCTACATTTTATATACAGGTCAGGCATATTTTTATCAGCAAGAGGAGAAGCTATGAATAGTAATAATAAAGATCTGAAGGAATATATTTGGAAGGGAAAGAAGGCAATAGTTAAGTGGGTTAAGTACAGTATCCTAATAGAACAAAGTGGCTTAGGATTCCCTGATTTGAAGGGATACTTTAGAACTATGCATTTAAGGCTCATGTACACAGGCATGGCTACTTAAGAATAACAACAGCTACAGAGAATATTGTGTTCAGAAAGAATCAAAATGAATTCTAAGAACTATGTCTACATGGAAATGGAGAAAGAAGATTTTATGAATAGCGATGACTACAGGTAGGAATATAGAAAATAGGCAAGAGAAGGTTGGAATTTACCAGAGGAGTTTAGTAAATGATTCAAAGTATTGGGAGCAAATAACTAGGGCTGGGTGTAATACAGTGGGAGAAGGCCAAACAGAAGTTTCGATTGTAGGTTAGACACTGCCTTCCCTACCAAGGGATTAGTAACTTGGACTTCCAAGATGGCTGCAAACTGAGTAAAAACTTAATTTCGGCTTTCCTAGTATGAAAAGAGAAACACAGAAAAGAGAGCCAGTGAATTTGTCATTCTTGGTAAATTTCAGTTACTGGCTAGTAAGTGCACTGCCGAATGTCAGCAAAGAAGAAATTTAGAGAACCTGAAACAAAACCATCCACAAAGAGTGAGGAGAAAACATTGGCTGGGAAGAATCTTGCCGACATTCAGGAAAAGGTATTTCAAACTCCAGCTTTGGTGCAAGACATGATTTCCAGTAATCTAGAGGAAAAAATAAGTCAAATGTGCTCAGAGCTAATTAAAGTAAATGAAATCCTGAAGGAGTTTATCAAATCAAATAATAAAATGTTGGAAAGAAATGGAAGAAGCTTTAAATGGATATTCAGATGAGCTGAGAAAATTGCAAAATCACAGGTCAAAGTGAAGAAAAGGCAGGCAGAGTATGAGACTGCTTAAGAAGAGATCTTTCAAAAACTGGTATAATTAGAGGACAGAGTACATAGATAAAGCCTGAGATTTTCTGTATTAGAGAAACTGGAAGGAACAGACTGTATTAATTTATGAAATCACAAACAAGCAACTGGACTGGTATTTCACAGCAGGAATTTTTCATTGAAAGGGCACATCACGTGTATGCTCCAAACATGGCCATGAAAAAGCAGCCAAAACTTCTAATAATAAAGATGCAGTCCTACCAACAGAAATAGTTGATTCTGACAAAATTGTGACAGAAGGACAATGTACTAAAAGTTGGAAATGGTAGAGTGATCATGGAAAATTGTTACTCACTATACACCAGGCAGAAGAGGAGTACATTTATTCCAGCAATCAGGGAATGTTGTGAAGCAAGTGTGAGATTCAAGCTGCTGTGTCCAGCTATCTTCAGAATATTTTTTCTGTACGGTCAAAGTCAATTTTTTATGCAGAACATGCTAAGGAGGAAATACAAAAGTTTGTCCAACAAAAGGCTATCAAACAGAAAGGGATTCTGCTTCTTATTCTTATGATAATAAAGCTAATGGAGAGACTATGCTAGTGAGACATTTTCCAATGTTCCAAACAAAATGCTTGATTGACAGAAAAAAGCACAGGAGTTGACTACAGGAACCAGGAATACATTGGAAATGAATCAGAAACCAGGGTTGGGAGTTGGAGATCAACAGGAAGAAAACCAGCAACTTGGAAATTAATGAATAAATGTGGGATTACAAAGCATTGATCACATTTGTGAAACATGGTGGGACAACACCTGAAAATATCGGACGTATTTGACTTTGTTAAACTTATGTGGGAACTCCAAGCGTATGCCCTACTTCATGTCATTCATGTTTGGAAGAAAGAGGTAACTGTAAGTTAAACAATTTTTGTTCTCAACAGTATTTTTATAAAACATGACATAGACTGTATGTTATATAGTAAAACTTTTTCAGTTATTTCTGTGTGTGAAAGAGACATTAAAGTATACAAGTGCCCCATTTTCCTTTTCTTTCTTTCTTTCTTTCTTTTTCTCTCTCTCTCTCTTCCTTCTTGTTCAGTTTTAGGACATGTAGGCACTGTGATGTGAAAAGACAAGAAATCTTGGATGAGAGAGTATTTTATAAGTAAAATTAAAATTCCTTTTCTTACTTTTGCATAGCTGAATAACTGGATTAAGGTCCTTGACTTGATCTAACAACAAGTTTACATGGAAGCAAGTAAATAAAAGAACATTGAGATGTAATGAAAAGTTTTCCTTTAGCAAATAAATGTTCATAGTGCAACACGAGAAGCTTGTAGCTTAAGGCAACTGTGTGTCTGGTTCTCATATTTTATGGAGACAAGCTGATAACAGCAATAAAAACAGAACACTTTTTTTCTTCTAATGGCTAAAAGATTTTGTTTTCTGAAAACATTCAAGTTCTTTTCTACATTTCAAAAAATGTTGCACTCCCAAACAACTAAACCAAGATAAAACAATTTAGGGTCCACGTGGATAGTACCTGTACTCTCCTGCAGCAGTCCTGAACAAAGTGAACAAACTCACTATGCCGATAAGAATCTTTAATATTCACACATAGGTTAAGTGCTTTCATCTGCAAACTGCAGATTTCATCAGAATCTGTTAAAAATGTCATTAAGTGTGCTTATATAGTTACTTACAACCAATACAATCAGTCTAACAATTATATTTGACATTTTAAATAATCTGTCATTTAAAGAAACAGAAGTAAAACTCATTACAATAATTTTCTTTGCATACAACTCACATTGACCTTACCAAAATATGTAAAAAAAAATATATATTTGCTATTAGTAATAAAATTGTTCATACGAACATAATGTAAACCCAACTCTTGCCAATATCTGCACAAGAAGCATGAAAAAGTATGTAAAATGGCACATTTCCATAAAAGACATAACCCAGGATAGAACCCTAGTTCTCAGATCTAAAATCTAATGTTCTATCCTCTGAGCTGCAGCAACAATTCTAAAAAGATTCTGACTTGTTTTATCTTCTATTGTCTCATTTCTAAGACTGGGGTTACAGTAATGCTGTCATTAATAACTGGGTGATGGTATGGTTTACACACATGAAGGCACAAACAATAACAACTATGGAGGGCCTTCATATTGGAATACAATCAGTCTTCTGAAGCCATAAAGAGTATTGTTCAACAAAACTGGATATTGCTAAAGTGGGATATTGAAGTGTACAACATCTTGGGAGAGAAGCCCACTTTTGTGTATAAAACAGGATGAAATTTAAAGCACAGATTTGAATACAAAGGAAACGTTGTAGGTAGTAATAATAATAACTTGCAAGGAACTAAAATGTGGTGGTTGCAACCAATGTTTTGCAATAAATGAGAATATAACATTGGTATTAGACAACATCCACAGAATTAGGGTACATTTTAGGAGAGGAAATTGCAGCACCATGAGGCGATATACTTGGCAAAATGTTGCAGCTGTTCTGCAATCTATGTAGGGCAAACTAACAAAGCTCTTAAGAATAGAATCTATGAAAATTATTATTGTATTAGGAAAAAGGACAAAAATAATGCACTGTATAGGCATTTAGATTCTAGTAATGGATGTTCCAATTTTAAGTTTGCCATTCTGGAATGTGTTTATATGAATCCCAGAAGAGACATTAAATGCATTTTAAAAGAAAGAGAAGTCAGATGACAGTAATTGTTAAATGCAGCTAGTTATCCAGGTATTAATGACAGTGTTACTATAACCCCAATCTTAGAAATGAGACAATAGAAGATACAAAAGTCATGTCCTTTTTTAGAATTGTTGCTGTGGCTCAGAGGATAGTGCATTAGATTTTAGATCTGAGAACCAGGGTTCTATCTTTATGGAAATTTGCCATTTTACACACTTTTTTGTCTTTCTTGTGCAGATATTGGCAAGAGTTGAGTTTACATTATATTCTTGTGAACAATTTTATTACTAATAGCAAATATTTTTTTTTACAAATTTTAGTAAGCTGAATGTGAGTTGTATGCAAAGAAAATTACTGTAATGAGTTTTACTTCTGTTTCTTTAAATGACAGATTATTTAAAATTTCAAATATAATTGTTAAGAGTGATTTTATTGGTTGTAAGTAACTATACAAGCACATTTAATGATATTTTTTAATAGATTCTTTGAAGTCTGCAGTTTGCAGATGAAAGTACTTAATCTATGTGACTATTAAATATTCTTATCTGTATAGCGAGTTTATTCACTTTGTTCAGGACTGCTACAGGGGAGTACAGGTGCTATCTGTGTGGGCCCTAAATTGTTTTATCTGGGTTCTTTTTTATATCTGGAAGGGGAATAAAGATATGGCCAAAACAGACAGCACTTAATGTAAGTAGAAGCTCAGGCTGTACCAAGTGTCTTCATGGTTAACCTTCATTACAGGTTAATTAAAGCCTATGAGTGTAGCTGTCTATCTAGGACAACTGTTCCTGTTAGGAAGGCTAAGCTTCATCATTTGAAGATAAACATAGTTTTGTGTGTTTGTATTAAGTTAATATGTTATGGGAGTGTTTTGAGGGTGTTTTTATGGTTTTCCTTATGACACAGTCATGTAAAATGTGACACGGGTTCAAAGGGCTATGACAAGAAACAACTGTATAAAAGATCAACCTGCCAAACATTAGTGCATGCATGTAACATAAAAGCTGAAACCAGATGTTAAAAAAAAGTTGTTATATATAAAATATGGGAAAATACTTTCTTATCATAATGGCAATACTTTCCGTATCAACTTTAAATGTGAATGATCTCAGATATGTACAAAAAGAAAGAGTAATGAACTATATTAAGAAATGCAGAGTGCAAATAGCTATGTTCGTGAGACACATTTGGAAAGAACTGAGCATGTGAATTTGATAAAGAAAGGATTTCATGATTGTTATTTAGTAGAATATGTGGGACAAAGGAAAAGGGTAGTACTTATATTAATTGCTGGAGAAGCTACAATATTAATGGAAAAAAAAAAAATATATATAATGGTAGATTTGTAGTATAAGGGGCTACTGGCAAGGAAAGAAATTACACTGGCATGTATTTATAATTCATCTACAACTGCTGCAATGGAGCTTAAGAAAATTCTGGGAGAAATAATCAGTTTTCAGCAAGGAATATTACTTATAAGTAAGGATTGGAATTTAATTTGCAGCAGTGAAAATGTATCTGGGGCCTAGAAGGGAAAATATAAAAATGAAGGTAGATTTATGAAGAAATTTATTAAAATATTTGGTACGGAAGGTATAAAATCTGTAGTAACAGCTCACAGAGAATTTACATATTATTCTCCAAAGTACAAAACCGGGCTAGACAGAAATTATATTTCACAGGAACATGTGCATTTAATTGAAATTTTAGATAAGCATCCAATAATTTTTCAGATCACACGCCAATAATAACTAAAATAACAATGCAGGGTAATGAAATAAAAATGAGACACTGGCTTCCCCACCTATCTGTTAAACAGAGAGGATTTAAGGAATGAGTAGTGGAAATTATTCAAGATTTATTAGGAAGATAGAAATTTCTTCAAAAAGTATAGCTAGGAGTGGGATAAAATGAAGATGGAGTTTAAAAATAGGGTAGAAATAAAATAAAATAAAATGAGATCTGGTTAAGTAACAAGAATTATTTAGAGGGACTGACAAAGGTTAAAAGTACTACAGAAGAGGGGGAATCTCAAAGAACAAGAAGAGGTGCAACTGCAGAAAGCTAAAGAGAAAATGAGGGACAATGTACATGGGTTTAGAAATATTGCTGTTAATCAACTGTTTTTGATGATAACTACAGAGCAGAAAAGCTTTTTAGCACAATGGCTTAGGCAACAGAAATTAGAAATGTTTGTCGCCAAACTAGGGAGCCTCTAACAAGGAAAATAATCAGAGATTCTAAAGAAGTGCAAGAAATATTTCAGAAATTTTATGAAAATCTATATAAAGCAGAGAAATGTGGAAATCAGGAAAAAGTACAAATGGAAAAGTTTATAGAAGAATTAAACATGAGAAGGTTATAGGTAGACAAGGCTCATTTACTAACAGTTAGGATAGCAGGAGATGAGATAAAACTGGTGTTGCATAACCAATATACAGGAAAGTCTCTAGGAATTGATGGTATTCTTGTGGAAATTTGGGAGTTAGGAAGGAAGAAAGTGGTAAACATCTGTAAGGTTTTGTTTAACAGCATTTTAAAGGAGGAGAAGCTGCAACATCCTGGATGAAAGCTGTGGCAGGTGCAATACATAAAATGTAAAAAAGACCTATCATATCTAGATTCATTTAGGTCCATTCAATTCTACACCATGATTATAAAGTATTTATGTCTATAATGGCTAAAGAATGGCAAAGGTGATGCAAAAATAGATATGGATCAATGTGGTTTTGTGGAGGGGAGGCAATGGATTGACAACATTAATAGAACACTGATGATCCAGAGAGAAGCAGAATGTAAGAAAACATCACTTTGTTAGTGGGTCTTGATGCAGAGAAAGTATTTGACAGAGTAAGTTGGGATTTTATGAGTAGGGTAACAAAAGCAATTGCATTCCCTGACACAATAATAAGGTTAATTAGGAGGATATATGAGGGATTGGAGTTGAAAATTAAAGTGGGTGGTCCACTCTGACAAAGTTATTTTTGAACAGAGGAACCAGGGAGGGGTGTCTTCTTTCCCTTTGCTATTTTCATTATATTTAAAACCATTGTTAAAGAAAATAAGGGACTCAGAAATTCAGGGATGTAATTGGCATGGTAATCAAGAAAAGTTGGCTTTGGGGTGTGGCCAAGATGCCAAACAGCTAACAGCACTGAATTTTAGCTCTGCCTTTTTCTTATTATTCTGATAGGAAATTTTATTATTTTTGTGGAGAAAAAAGTTTTAATCCTATTTATAAGAAATCTTTATCACTAAGTTGTCGATTTTCAAGGAAAACCAATATTAGTGTGCTGTGTTTTCTGTTTTTCCTGTCAGAATTTCTTATACAAGTGATACAGTTATGAGTAAATTGAAGAACCCACAACAGGAGAATGTGACGAAAAGGAATTACAATCCATCATAGCAAATATTCAGGAACTTTCAATCAAATGGATAAGTTGGAGAACAAAAATAATATATAACAAGACAGCAGAAAACAATTGGACCTACTTAATGATAATTCTGAAAAAATTCCTCTTTTGAAGAAGCTGTCAATGACATTGATGGCAGGCTGACTGAGTGTGAAAGTCATAATGAATTCCTACTTAAGCTGAATACTAAACTCTTGGAAAAAGTGGAAGATTTAGAAAGTAGGTCAAGGAGAAATAATATACAAATTTATTGGAGTGCCAGAAAAGGAGGAGGGTAGTAACATGGTACAATTTTTAAACAACTGGCTACCAAAAGCAGTAAACCTGTCTGAATCTGTTTCATTTGGAAATGAGGGAGCTCATTGGTCTTTGTCAAAACCAACATCTGTTGGTAACTCCTCCACTCCTAGATCTTTTATAGTTAGATTTTTGTCCACCCAGGACAAGGACTTGGTATTAAAATCTACTAGGTGAAATTCTCCTGTCAAAATAAATGGAAAGAACATACATTTCAATAATGATTATACCTCTACTGTCTTCTCCGATAGAAAATAATGTGCTCCTTAAAAAGTCCAACATTAAAGAACAAGTATTGTTTATGGCTAGAATAAATATATATCTGACTGATGGTGAAAAGATCTTCAATTCTCTACAGGAAGCTATGGACTTTATTAAAAAATATATATATATATTAATAGATACTGAGGAAATGGACTGGTCTGTACAAAGTCTGAAGAGACAAGCAACAAAAAACGGATGATCTGTTAAAGAAGGAGCCAATAAAAAACTCAAAGATAAATGAATATGATATATAAATCTAAACTATATTGACACTAAATATTTTGCTTCCCAGTTTTTACTTCTGGGTGTTAAAAAGGTGAAAGTTTTTTCTCTTTCATCGCTTTTCTTTATCTTAGTTTTTTTCCGTTTCCCTAGTCTCTTTCTCCTTCTCATTATTATCTTATTTTTGTGTCTGTCATTTCAACCCATTCCTTTTCTTTAACAAAATTTTGCTTATCCCCTTTTCTAATAACTGTTGAAAATATGATGAGTGTTCATAATGAATGCTTTTGCTTTCAATGTGCCTTAGAGTCTGTTGAAAATACCTAATTATGGTAGGGCTGTGAATGGACTTTCTTCTTATGTGTGTATGGTTGAGAAGTCATTACTCCTTAAGTTATTGATGTTTTTGATAGAAAATAAACTAAACTGAATTTAGAAAATGTTTTTTTGATTAGGAAATAACTTTGGAAGAGAGTAAAGGAAAGAACATCATCATTTTGAATGAGTGAAACCTTAAGAACATTAACAAGCATTGAATTAATGTCTGCAAACTATTCAAGATTTTGATTTGTCTCTACTTTGTTACTTATTTGTTCTGTTTTAACGGAATTCAGTATCACTCCCTTAATCCCTCTTATGTTTAAGATGTACACTGTAGAGCTGGCTGCTCTTTTTCTTGCATTCTGAAAGCTAACATCAGAAAGAAAATACAGCCCTCAAATGCTCACATTTCTTCCCATTTCTGCACAAATAATAATTAAGAGTTGTTATTCTGAGATAAAACAAAATAACATGGTACTGATCTAATAAAAATGTATATTTTTTCTGTTAGTGATTACTTGAATTTTCGACATTGTATTAATTTTACCTTATATGTTTTCAGGATGAATCTATAATAGGATGAAGAGTTAATGTTTAGAAGTCTGCTATATCATTCGACATTGTATTAATTTTACCTTATATGTTCTCAGGATGAATCTATAATAGGATGAAGAGTTAATGTTTAGACGTCTGCTATATCATAGCCCATGTGATTATTTTCAGTATTCTAGTAAGGCCTATCTAATTTCTCAAAAATAAGCATGGCTTGATCTCTTTGGTGTGTAGCTGTACATCAGTGTACTTGATCTGTGGTATTTGTGCAACCAGAAACCATTAATTGCTTTTAAATGTAAACCTCTGTGAGGTAAGGCATGGAACTTCATCAGTTTTGGCAGAAGGGAGTACGCTGCTGATGTTTCGTGAAAGACTTGTAAGTGCAGTACATGTTAAAAGATTATTATGTATGTCCATCTTTAATGATGACTCAATGATGCCTTACCAAGAGGCTAACCTTATTACAGAATTCTCAATGAATGGGAATAGGTTCAAAAGCCAAATCAGTTTTGTGCTGACTGCAAAATCTATAGCTATATTGATTGATGAAGATGTGGATAGAAGAATAGAACTATAGAGAAAATTGTCCATTGGGACATACACTAATAGATTGGGACAACTAAAAACATCTTTCCCAATACACAAGTCTGATTTTGGCTTTTGTAACTTTCTCACATGCTAATGTCATGATTTAGCAATGTATGTTATTGAATGGAAATCTTAGGGTAAATCTTTCTTTCTTGCCGAAGTATCCACCTATATCACTATAATTTTTTCATATCTCTGAAGAGAAGGAACATGCAGAAATTCACTGAACAAGGAGCTTATAATAGGTGTTAATGTTCATCAACAGAGTACATTGGGAAGCAAACATAAACACAGTATTTAACAAGAGCAGTAGTTTATAATCTTCTTTATACTATTATAGTAGCAACTGCTGAATGTATTATTTATTGTAGACAGGGGAGTAACTAAAGTATTCTGTCTTCCATTGCTCTCCAATCAACTGCTTTAGAGAGTTCATATTTTGAAGACATAGACTTTCATAACACCAAACACATATTTCTTAGTCGTGGTTCACACTACATTTGAGTTAGCCAATGAAATGCATACTTGGGAAGTTTAAGTACTTAATTGAGCAAACGTTATAAGACTATTCATCATAATAAATAGACTTCCAGATAGCTAGATATTTTTAGCATTTTTCCCATATTTAAAAATTTGGATGCAATTTTAATAATACAAACAAATGATAACCTCTGTATGTTGTCCATATGGAAAATGTTAGAAAAAAATCACTGTAAAATTATTCTTTTTATGGAGGTACATATATTTATTTATATATATATTTTTTTTGGAAAAGGTTACATGCACAGTCTATTGAAACCTTTAGATCTTAATGCTGAAAAACTATGGCATTACAAGCAATATCCAAAATGCTGACAGACTTGAAAAGAAACAAGGAGAGCTATTCAAAAGGACTGTGTAGCTGTCACAGTCTGCTGTTGGAACTAAGGAGGAAAGTCACACTTTAGGCTACTGGAAAATGGTGATGGTGCTGTGCAGGAAAATACTGGAAATCTGGAAACAGATTAGCACTGAAAATAATAGGTTCATAGGTTCATGAGTGTATATTAGGCTAATGACAACTAGGGCTCTTATAAACCTAGCCGTGCAATTCAAATGTGACCCACAAATATGATTTCTATAGTGATTTACAGACTGCCTCTGTCCATCAGATGCAAATGCCAGACCAGGGGTGAATTTCTGATTACCCATCCATTGGTCCAAGCTGCAATTAAATAGGAATAGGGAGGAGCTCTGCTTCGTATGAATGGGGACCCTGTTCTAGAAAATGTGAATTTTTTTGGGAGGCATATCTGTCTCTCCAACATGTCCTGTTTATGTCACAATTTAAGTCTTTTCATTTAGTAGTTCTGATGCTGTACATTTAGTAGATTTGCATAAGGTTCATCAAAACAGGGTCCAGGAATGTCTTGGATGCCAGATAAAGATCACTTCTCAGAAGTCTGTATGATACTGAATTAAGAGACAGGGCTTTGAGGCTATAAGCAGAGGACATTGTGTTTACTGCCTGGGTTATTTTGTAAGGAGCCTTTGTGGATGTTCCAGTCACTACAAGCATCTGGTTAGGTATATACTGAAAGGGGCATTATACTCGATGATGGGTCTGATGACAGCTGAGTTCAGTGGTGTGATGACCTTTCTGGACCTGGATGCCATGCCCTTGCTTATACATTGAGCAACATAATAGGAATTTTTTACTACCTTGGACACATGTTGGTCGAAGGCCAGTTTACTTCCTCTATGAGTTCCCAGATTCCTGACTAGTGAATTAACTTTTAGAGTTTTTTTATTGATGACGCAGTTACCCAGGTTGGCAGACTTCCCTAAAGGTACTATAATGCATTTCTTGGTACTGAGTTTTAAACCATAGCTTTGACATCAAGTGTTTGTCTGTGTTAGACCTTACTGAAGGGTGTTCTCATCTTGGAGGGATTCAATGACTGTTCAAAGTTTGTAATTATCTGCAAAATTATTATTATGTTATTCAGAAGCTTTTGACCTTGGATATGACATCCAAGTAGATGCCACAGAGAAGTGGGCCTAGCAATGTGCCCTGGGAAAGTCCACTGGTGACCAGTCTGTTTGGGGAGGTGGCCTCACTGATTCTAATCTCCTGCATCCTATCAGAGAGCCAGTGATCCATTCAGTGAGTCTTGCTTACATTTATGTTTAGTATTTACAGCAACTAATCATATTTTGCTTTCATTACCTCAATGTATATAAATGGTCAATAACTGTCTGTCACATAAATGGATAGATATAATATTATTTTTCTCTCCTTTCCAAATAATTTTAAATAATTTTCTAGATCTTCACATTATGCTTCATATTAATGTAGGTAAATACATATCTCATTAGACTAGATAGTAATGCGGTTTTGAAAATACATAACGTTAGTATTGCAATAGTTTGGGTCACTATATTTTTATACTTATATTGTTGAAAGTTTTATTTTTCATACAAGGCAGAAGCTGAAGATAATGTATTTGGAGTGTGATATGTGGATAGTGGGTGCTTTGATTAATCATTTAATCAAACAAGGAACACACTATGGTTCGTTGTATATAGAAATTAGTTTAAAAAATTAAAAGTTAAAATGTTTGTTTCATCCATAAGTTATTCTAAAGATTATTACAAGTCACTATATATAAAACCATATTACAGATGTTCTAAATATACTGTACTCACATACTTGTATATAAGCATCTATTACTTAATGTCAATGGGATTAACAATAAAATAAAAGAGCCAGTTTACTTAAGTTTATTAAAATGCACAAAGCAGATATTGGCATGGATTCACAAAGCCTCCGTGTAAGAGTTATAACTCTTACACGGAGGCTGCAGTTAAACGGTGATGTCAGCATGCTTTGCATATTCATGAGAGCATGCTGAATCACACCTAAGTCTAACACGGTCCGTGTAAGACAGTAGGGGGCGTGTCCGTAGGCTGAGCCCTGCAAGCGGACATGCCCCCAGAAGTGTAAAGTGCCCAAAGTAAACACCCACAACAGAGTCCACGGAAATGTCAATAAACACAACACAACACATGCCCCCACAGACTATGAACATAAAATATATATAAATGAACATGTTATATATTTTTTTAAATTGTAAAGATGTTTAACCATGAGTCGCTCGTTTTTGCGCCGTTTGTGGTGTGCCCGTAAGCGCAGCTACAGTTAGCAGTCAGTGGGAAAGCATATAAGAACTAAATATGCAAAATAAGCCAGGAAGCAATAGCGTAGCGGTAGAGATGTTGGCTGAAGAGCAGGCATTCATGGTTCGAGCCCCCACAACACCAATTTTTTTTTTTTTTTCAAAATAATCAGGAAACAAGTCCCTGACAAATATGTACACATAAAACCACAATTTATGTAAAATGTAATGAAATAGCCCAGTTATATTGAAGACATGTGGGGTAACAAAAGAAGAAAAAATGCCAGATGTGCTCAAAGCTGAGCTACAGTTTAACAGAGTGCATGTGCCCGTAGATGAGCAGTGGTTTAACTGGCGCAAAATGAGTGCCCGTAGCTGAGCAGTGGTCTAACATGCTAAATCTATGTGCCCCTAACTGAGCTGAGCATAATATGCGTGCCGATAGCCAAATGAGGCTTAAAGCAGCGTACCCTGTTTGCACAGAGCTGCGCACCGCATAAGCGAGCTAACCGGCAACAGCGTTGAGCAAGCCGTATCAAAACTGCCTTTACACAGACACACCCCTCAGCATGTCTAGACAGTCATGAAAAATAAAAAGCAGTGGTCAGGTTTGAACCCAGGATACTATACACCATAGTCAAGGTACCAAACCATTAAGCCATGACAGCAGTACCTAGAAATGCAATAATAGCTAATATATAGGAATGAATGCAAACTGGAGCATGACAATGCAGGTTTACTGAAGTTGATACAATTCCAAAATGGCCAATCACAGATATGTGCGGGAAAAATGGACTATATAGGCCCCATAGGCGGGAATACACAGCATAAACGATTGTAGAACTGACCTGCAGGCAGAATGACAGGAGTAGGAGAGGCTAGTTGCTTTCGAGCACAGAGGTGGGGTATTGAGGAGTCCAGGTACATGGTCTGGCTCCTAGTCCATAATCATGAGGCCCAACTCGTGTAGGACCAGGTCCTCTGGGGAGCATACAGGGCCGGGCGTGGGACCAGTTGGCTCATGATCTCACCAGTGCCACAGGGATTCCAAGGACTGGTGAGCAGGTCCGTCACCACCATGCGGACCTGAAGAGACGCAAGCAGGACCAACTGAACCTTTGGATCCAGGAGGCCCGGCAAACACCCAACGCCCACTACTGAGTAAGTAACATTTAATTATGTATGTAAGAAATTAAACTAGCTGATATTATGGAGATGTGTATTCCAATATTACTTCATTTATATTACAGCTGCAGGTGTCCGTTCTGTGAACCGCAGAGCCTATGGCGATAGGCTGGTGATTGCGCCACCAGGCAGGTCAGTAATCCACTACCAGTAACTGTAAAGAAATATAAAAGTATGATAGTCAGCAAAAGAGTGCAGTGTAGTCAGTAAGGAATAAAATCTGCAAGTAACAGTGTGAAAGTGTATGCAAGTATTGCTTGATTACAAAAGTGTGTTTCAGCCTGTAAGTTTAACCAAAAATGAAACTGTCTGACATATATTCTGAAATAAAAATGCCCTACCTGTAAGAAAATAGTACACAACCTGCAGCAGGCTGAAAAGTATAGCTGCAGAAGATGATGAAATCACATGTGTGAAATATATCCCTGTGGAAATACTGAAACATGACAGAAGTGAGACTGCTGGAAAGGATTGTAATAACTACTGGTAAAACATGTCAATAAAGCCTAGAAGTACCATCCTGAATAGTAAAATGAAAGCAAGTGAGAGAGTGTGAGAAAGTGTCATGAATCCAGCAATACAGTAGTAATAACCCCTGAATAAAGTATACTGCAGTCAAGACAGAATGAAATGCATGTGAGATTCAAAACCAAACAGCAAAATCTGTTCAAAGTGTTGCTGCATCTGGAATGTGTATCCCAAAATCTGGATATGTTGCTCTCAGTCTGCAATATGCAGATAGGATTATTGTCTGATATACCAAACATCCACACTTGTCTACAGCTATATAAAGCAAATGTAGCAGGATGATGTAGCTGAACAAAGCTAGATATGAATGTGTATAAAGAACCATAAAATGTATATTGATGTTGCAGTAACAGTCCTATCACCAAGTTGAAATAGTTATCATATAGGAAACTGTAGTTAGAACAGTAGTGTGTATATAACTGTAGCTATTAGAAATGTACAGCATATGTATTGTTACACGAAGGTGTTAATATTACTTTCTTTACCCCACCCTATAACCACATATAACCCATTCCACGTGAAAATGGTATGTGCAATCACAATTAACACCCCTGGACGTTTGTCCTGTTGGGTCATATATATTTGCATGTCCGTTGATGCATATGCCCTGTTCATACATCCACACCTGATGGCCTGTTGCCATCAATTAACCCTGCATGTTGTTGGACTGTGTATTTCTGTTCAAATTATGCATGTGTTATGCACGCTGTTCAATGATGTGACTATCTGGGTGTTTGATTAATGGGAATACTAATGCATGCTGTTACAACTAATTGTGAATGGTATTATATGTCACTAACCCAAACTGTCATGGCATAATGCAAAACATAGGACGACAGGGAAGGCGGGTTCCAGCGGACCCACCTCTCCCACCTCAGCTGGCGAGTGCACCTGGCACTAGTGCCAAGTCCGGACCCTCCTCTGGTGGCCCTATGCCACCTGTGGGTGGAAGCGCTGCAGGGGATGGGGCTCACCCCCCCTCTGCAAGTGTGGCCGGAGGAGAACCACCACTCACCCTCCGTAGCGTCCGGACTGTGGTGCGTAGGGAGATTCGGGACTCTGTTCTCGAGCTCCTACGCCAGCTCGAGGCATGGGTGGCGCAACTAACAGGCATGCCTGTTGCCCCACCTACACAGCCCCCAGCACAGCCCTGTCCTGGGCAGTGAAGGAACAGTGGCAACTGCCTATGGGTGGGGATATCAGTTACACTGTTGCCATCTGTGGGCTCATGGGCTCTGGATATCCTAACCTCCGTCCCCGTCAATTGTGTAACCCCCACACGTGTCATACACCGCCCCTGTATGCGTCTTGTTTGTCTTGTCTGTTTACCTACCCAACCTACCTCCCCAGCTGTACCGACTTCCTTCACCTGACATACCACTCAAACCTGAAAAAAAAAAAAAGGGGCACTCAGTACCCACAAAAAATTACGCCCCATACATAGCTGCCCATTCCGCACACATGTCTGCTGGACATGGAACCTATCAATTACAATTGGCTGTACAACAAGTATTATTGTTGTCCTGACACCTCTCTCAGGGGTGGAAGGTTTCAAATGTCACACCAAATTACATACATATGCACAGCTGTTGCTGATGAAGAAATGGGCAGCTATGGGCCTTACCTACATCCCTCCTGCACATCCCAAGCTTGTTTCCCTACTGTCTTACCCTCTTTGTGACCCCTTTTCACCACTTTCCTGTCTCCCATTTTCTTTTCTTTCAAAGAAAATAGCGGTGTGTAAGAGTAAGCACGTTTAAGCGGGTGTGAGCGGGTGTGCGTGGAGCTAAATGCCAGTGGGCATGCGTGAGCTCCGTGCAAACCAGCGCTAACCGGTTACAACTGCTTAAAAGTGCCTTAGTCACTTTGATTGACAGGTCCTGTACTCAGTTCAAAAGCAAAATAAAATCCCACTGTGAGTCCCGAACCCAGGACCTTGGAAAGAGTAGTCTGCATGACTTACCACTAAGCCATGACTCTTATACAAGAACATTGTGCTAAAATAAATATATCATGTAATAGTAGGAATGAATGTAAAGGGAATATAGATGTGTAGTACACAAAGCATGCCATTTAGAATTACTATCAAAACTAGTGGATTTCCATAATAGTAGTGTGTGAACAGAAACAGCCATGCTAGTTGGAAGCTAGTAGGTAATAATGTCACTATAGCACCTTGCAAGCCACACACATACTCACAGCAGGATAATCACTGCCCTTACCCCACAACCTCTTACAGGAACACATCTGGACCAAGTAATAAAATATGTGGAGCAAAGGCCCAAAACCAGGGACACATTACAAATAATGTTACAATAAGCGAGACAGTTCAGAGAGTAACAGGGTCTGCACTTTGTGGGATGTTTGGAAGGGTATGCAGTCTGAAACTTGAATGTTTGTCGCCATATTCTGACTTGAGCCCAGAGTGATTTGCCAGAAAAAGGTGTGCATGAGATATTGACCACAATATGAGGCAGAAATGTGGACAACCTGCAAATATCTGTACACATGACGGGTCTGACACCACCATATTTGAATAGTTAAGAGCCTAGACATAGCAACAGTGAATTACTTACAGGGATGCCCCACAGACTCCATGTGAAATGTACAAACAGTAGGCAGAAAGGTGTAACACATGCAATGGTAACTATGGAGTCCTGAAAGCATTCATCACTTGCATGGCAGAAAAAGTGTAGTAATACATATGCTCATGCTAACCCACAGTCACAACTGCAGCATACCAGACATTTTAATGGGTGTACCCCACTGATATGTACCATTCCATGAGGCACATAACAGATGAACCTGAAAGTCTCTGGGGCCTGCTCAGCAGCATACTCAAATACCCTAATAGATGTCAAGGCCCACACCATGGCCAGACCACACTGCATGCTGTAACACCCTAGCAGATATAGCAAGCATTCCAAGGTGTGAATGTACATGGAAAATAGGAAAGCTACAGCAGCACACTACAGGCAGGACACCTAGCAGGCATACAAGTAGTGACTGTAAAGGGCAACTATTGAAGCCTTAGCAACAAAGTGCAAGCAAAAGTGAAAAGAAAGCACACACACACATTAACAGTAGTAGTAGTTGAAGGTGTCAGTGTACATACACAGTTAGTACAGGAAACTGGAGAAATGAATGGAGGAATGTTAATCTACAACACACCTGGAAATATGAGAGAGATACCAACCTTTACACTCACAGAACATTGTCCACAGCATAACAGCATGGTCCCTGCCCTTAAAATCTGAAAGGGCTATGCCTATCTCACATACCTCTTTATAGCACTGTTCTGAAATCACAGTGAGAACTGCAATCAGTACACAACTGGCTGCATGCAATTAGCAAATGCTGGCTAACAATTGGTGCAGAGGCCATCACATGGGCATATGCAGCTACCTACAAAAATATGCTGTACTCCCAGTCCACACATGCAATACTTTCATTGCACCCTGAGAAGGATGTGAGAGACAGACAGACAGAGAGAGACAGAGACAGAGAAAATTGAAATTAAGCAGACACAAACACATTGTTCAGCAACAGCCACCTGAAAGCTGACAACTGGGAAGTGGAGCAGCAGGAGAGAGGACGAGGCCACAGCACAAGCAGCTGTGACAAACACAGGTAATGTAAAGTAATACTATAAAGGTCTACATACTGTGAACCCTCCATATGTGTCATTGGTCTGTATCCATATGTATATGAAGATGTGTAAAGGGCAGGGGACATACAGCAACTATCAGTGAAGGCTGTACATACATTTGTATGTGAGAGCATCTATGTGCACATATCAATGTTGGTTGATTGTAGGTTGTAGTGCCATGTACAAAGTAGGTTTCACAGTTATGTATGTTTAGCAGTATGTTAGTGTGTGTATACAGTATGGTAGACAAACATGTTGATATACCTGTCTAACATATGGATACGTATGTATGTCAACATATGTATGTGTGTATATATATATATATATATATATATATATATATATATATATATATATATATATATATATGATATGCATATATGTATACATACATAGAGAGAGAAATGTAGGAATACATAGACAGATGTAGATAGAATATTGTACAAACATATCTATGTAATGCACACATACAGATATAGATATATGTAGATACATATACATAGACAGACTGATCTGACTATCTACAGGTATAACTGTATATGACGACCTTCAACACAGCCTGTCCCACCCCCTCTGTCACTCACACCCCCTCTGTGTCCCCCCTCCACATCTATAGCAATATATGTACATCAATATATATATGTGTATATGTATACAGACATATATATATATATATATATATATATATATATATATATATATATACACATATAGATATATCTATATACATATATATATATATATATATATATATAGAGAGAGAGAGAGAGATGCATATAAATTCTGAGTGAGGCACATGTGTACAGATGTATTGCAACAGGTGCCTGGTGACAAAGGCATGGAGTGAACACCAGTGTCAAAACCGGAGTACCGTACCACATTCCAAATCACCTACACCAGTAACCACCAGATATGTGATTGGCTGCCCACCACTGCATGTGTCAGGGGTGAACAGGGTCATAAATGTGTACAATAGTGGCCCCAATGATATTCACAGTGGCACACTATCCCTGGAATACCTGCACATGGTATGTGTCAGCGGACATGGTGTGTCAGCTATGGACATGTAGGTCGGTATACCCCTCCATACCACATAATGGATGCCATGGTATGGACCTCACATGACAGCTACAGATATGGAGAAGGACACAGTGACATGTACAACACTGTGACAATGCACTCAAACACATTACCAATGCACAGTGACTGACAACACCACAGAGTGCACATATACTACCCACATAGAGGTTACCACTCCCGGATTTACATATGTAAGTCACACCCATGACAGATGTCCAACAACCATAGTAACACCTCACACCATCCACAACCTAAATGTCTGCTGTGTGTCGTCCGTGCCATGGCAATAGAGTACACATGTGGAGGTAAAAGTTCCTACCCACAGATAAGACATACCCTGCAATAAACCACACAGTGTTAAGAAGCAAGACTCCCCATGAGTACATGTCACACATACCCCTGCTGAATGTTAGTCAGATAGGTAATATGCCATATGAGTCACCCTGTGTAACTGTGTGACAGCAGCAGGTACCATCACACCACATGTGTCACAATGGTCAGGGTAGCAGAACAGTACACTGCTGTAGTCCCAGGGGCAATAGCATATTGTATAGTATTGTATTGTAATGTAATGTATTGTGTTGTATTGTATTGGTATGTTGAGGTGCCTCCTTCATGGAATGGAACCACTGCTGCTGTGCGCCAGTGTACAGGTACATATCCTGTAGTCAGACTAGTGTTACATAGCACTTCTATATGTGTGTTTAGCTCCTGTCAGAGTTTATGTAGCATGCAACTGGGGATACCATCAGGTCCCATTCATGTTGTGTATTCTGCTGTCCTGAGGGTGGCTCTCACCTGGACATCTGTGATGACAGGGAGGTTACAGTCAGCTGGGATAACTATGTCTTATTTTGGGGGAGAGGGCGGGGTTACACCTGCACTGAACCTGTCTGCCACAATGTTGTCAATATCTGTGGTGTCAGTGAAATATGTGTTGTTGTGTACTAACTATGGGCATAGAGGATGGATCCTGACCAGGTTGCTAACATAACTGAAGAAGGCCTTCTGGTTATCTGTAGTGTCCCTCTTGATTTCCCTCTCAGAGTTGCCCATGGATGTTTGTATGATGGAAAATAGATCCTTACTAGTGCTGCTCAGACATGCCCTCCCTTTATGGAATTATGCTCTGTCTTGCAGTAGCTTCCATCTTCTGTAATACAATCTGTCTATGGCTGGGGACCACCAGACAGGATGCTGTCCCTTTGTGGAGAGTGCCTTGGTCATATATGGGATTGCATGATCCATGCATTCTCGGAGATGTCTGTAGAAAGCAATTGTGTAGGGTCAGCATTGTGGGTTGTATCTGCCACTGGCCCAGTGGGCTGAAAGGATACCATGTCACTGTTACAAAGTGTAAAGTTTGCATCTGTAATGTTATGCACTATAGTCGTTTGTGCTGGTGGTGGAGGTGGGATATGTATATCCAGGGCAATCAGTGTGTGGTCAGCTCACAGTAGTTGATGATGTAGGCCATACAGTACCTAGATACAAACCTCCAGAGTGAGGAGATGCTCTTGACCTGAATCAGTGTTCTGACTGCTGGGGTTTGGTACTATGTCATATGGAGTGTGCCAGGTACTGGTGCACAGTTGCTGGCTGAGCACTGATACCTGGCCATTTACATGTGTATCCACCAATAGACAGACAGATGCTACATATGTGAGATATGTTGTATCATAACAGTCGAGTAGCATGTGTAGTATGTGTGCCAAATTCTGCTGACATATATTGCTGATATCAGGTTATTTTCTTTCTCAGGTACATGGCCCACCCGCGGAATCCCACTTACTCCACAGCTGAGGATGAGGAGATACACCAGAGCCTGGTGCGGGATTATGCAATACTCTTTTCCCACACCAGCCAGAATCAGCAGGAGAGGGCTGCACTGTGGCAAGACCTTGTCCGTCGGGTAAATGACATAGGCATGCATAATAGGACATATGAGCAGGTACAACATCACTGCAGTGATTTAATCAGACATGTCCATCAGCGTGCGTCGGATATCCACAGGCAACAGGTCGCCACAGGTGGTGGGGTGGCTACACATCCCCCACTCACCAGACTGGAGGGACTGCTCACGAGTGTAGTGGCTCCAGTCCGCCAGCAACAACAACAGCAGCAGACATGCATTATGATGGAGGCTGGAGCCACGCAGCAGCAAGACAGTGAACGTGCAGGTAATATGCCATATGTATAGTTGACTGTTGTGTACACTGGTAGTTAATGTATGTGTGAGTTGTGTCCTTGGTTTGTAGCTGTCACCATAGTATTTAATGTGCAAGTGTGATATCCTCAATATTAGCAGCTGACCTGTGAAAGGCGACTGTTGTACTACTGACCTGTATCATACTCAGTAACAATGGCACAGTTGTGCCCACTGACATTAGTTTCTTCACATCTGCAGGACCCTCTGGTATAACAGCAATGCAGCCTATCCATGCTGGTGAGTGTGTATTAACAATTCCTGTAATAGTGTTGATAGTAATAGTACTATTTGGCTCACTTAGTAGTGCTCTTTGTATGCAAGTAGGTGTGTCTGTGTCTGTGTGTTGATATCACGCATACTGAGTACTGTACAATTGTGTGAAACTGTGTGCATGTGTGCATGTGTGCATGTGTGCACCTGTGCATGTGTGCATGTGTGTATGTGTGCACGTGTGCACGTGTGCATGTGTGCATGTTTGCACCTGTGCATGTGTGCACCTGTGCACCTGTGCATGTGTGCATGTGTGCATGTGTGCACGTGTGCATGTGTGCACCTGTGCACCTGTGCATGTGTGCATGTGTGCATGTGTGCACCTGTGCATGTGTGCACGTGTGCATGTGTGCATGTGTGCACCTGTGCATGTGTGCATGTGTGCACATGTGCATGTGTGCATGTGTGCATGTGTGCATGTGTGCATCACTGGTAATGTGTAGACATTGTAAACTGTGTTTCCTGTTTCCCTCCCACAGGTTCTGTTGCTGTTCTGGTGTCATGTAGCAGGGAACCTGAATCAGGTGCCGTGGGTACTGATAATGATGACATCTGTGTAATGGCACAGGAAAGTATGCCAGGGTCCGCCATTGGTCAGCCGATTGACAGTACACAGCTGTCGACCCCATCAATGCGCACAGTTATCCTGCCAATACACCCTTTGTCACCAATGTCCCTAGGTGATGGACAGCATACAGTGGGCATTGACCAGGGTAATGTGGTATCTGTGGCACATGCCTCCCCACACAGCAGCCATGGGCATGGCCCAGAGATGGTACCACACAGACAGATGTCCAGGGGTTCTTGTGGGAGCATCCGTGGGCATACTGCCCCTGTCAGAAGTGCCCACAGAGGTCTTACAACCTCAGCTATGTTTTGGGCTGTCATGCAGGCACAGTCACGTATGGAACGGTACACCAGACAGGGTCTGAGGGAGCTGACAGCATGTCGCACAGCCATGACTGACAGTATGCGTGACATTGCGGCTGCCATCCGTGATTTCACCGATGTCATAGACAGACATTGTCGGGGCATATTAGACCGGTTCCACAACTACATGTCCATGAGCCAGGGTGATGGTGGGTGGTTGAGGTGTCGACGTGGCCGTATGCCAGAAACAGCAGCAGCTGGCAGTCGTCGCGGACGACAACAGGGCCGCGGCCACCCCCGTAGTGCCAGCAGCAGCCCCAGCAATGCTGGGTCTGTGCTGTCATCAGACCACCCCAGGAGACCACGTGCACGTGGCTCTGGCCGGGCCCGACAGGGATCTGTGTCCAGTCAACGAACACCTGCTTCTGATGACAGTACCCAGTCTGGGTTGGTACTGGATACGGTCCGTAGCACCCCTGCAAGGCACAGGTACCGTGTCCGTGGGCAGAGACACTGATCTGTATGACCTGGCAGGTACAGTCTGTGGCTGTCCACAAACACCAGTATATGGCAGCCATGAGGTGGAACTGTGTGCATCCATACACACATGCGAATTGACAACACCTAGGGCTACCGCATAGCACACACTGCATCAACATTGCCCCACCTTCTACTGCTGTCCCTCACCAACACACATACACATACATGTCAATTGGTGGTATCGGTGGCTGACTCAGGCATACCAAGTTCACACCCTGTGCATATGATGAAACTGTGCCACCTCCTGCAATCTGTAACAACTGTGCAGGTACAGGTTAACATGTTGCTGATGCACAGGGTGACCACATAGATGTGTAGTAATAGTATCATGTTGTTAACAGTACTGTGCGCTGAATTAATTGTGGGTATATCACAGCATGCCTGATGCAGTAAGTGTGTGATTGTCATGTCCTGTTGCCTACACCCATGGTAAGTACCATAGTGTATCATCTGCACATGTTGGCATACTGGTGGTAATGATGTCAACAGAAGGCTACATACATAGGTAGCACAGGGGATAAGGTAATGAATGTAGTAATACGCAATGATGGACATGTAAATTGCAAGTGGCATGTTGCCCACACTGGACTCTGCAATGCAAATGTTTGAGGATGTTGATATGTGTGCAGTACCACACGACTGGTACAGGACACACAGGAGCACCCAAGCACTGCATGCTCACATCTCATACCATGCTAGACAGCCCCAACACACAAAACTAACTGTCACAGGAGGGAGTCCCCATATATGTCAGGGATACTGTGGTGGCAGGCCAGGTAGCATACATCCTACTAAGTATGGAACCACTGAGTGAAGGCTCAGTGTCTGTTATTTGACATGTGTATTACTGCAGGTATGAGCACATGGGTTTCCATCCAGTTATTGTATATCCTGACAGTACATGGTCTGTACACTTGTGTGCACTGAGACTGGACCCTAGCCATCTGACCCGTGTATTTCCATGTACATGTGCATAGTGCCTGCATATTTGCAGTGTTACCTACTGGAACTGGTACAGCTTGTTTGTTGTACAATGGACTACATGCAGCCCTGTTTACTGTAGCTTTGTTTGCATGCATGTTTGCTTGCAATTACCCTGGAATACTGATCACACCTGCAATGCATAGTTATAGAGCTTCTGTGGACTCCTAGTGCTATCTGCATAGCTTACTATATGTATGTCCATGTCCCACTTGACAGGATGTCACTGTTTGTCCTGTTCACATGTACATTGCCTGTGACACAGTGCATATGACTTACCTGGCATGTGTCCACGTGAGCAGTCATATATGCTACTGCTAACTAATCACAGGCACTACACCTTCACATATTCATCTTCTGTTGAACTACCTGCTTCGCTAGGGACGGCCTGCACCTGTCACCCCTGGGCTTTCAGATATTGGCAAAGGCTCTTGCTACCCCCATAGTGCCTATGTTAGGCAAGGCTCAAATGACAAACCCACCTTCATAGGTATCACAAGGGATAAGAAACTAAGAGTAATGCTACCCAACGCCAGAAGTCTAAACCTCCAGATGCATGCACCCAAAACACTCCTTGGCATGGAGAACATTGATATCTGTGCAGTAACAGATGCCTGGTTCAGGGCTACTGAGAGCACACCAGCACTACTAGGTTTAACCTGGTTGATTTCTTTGAAACAGTCACCAAGGCCATTGACGAGGGGAAGGTGGTTCACACAGCCTACCTGGACCTCGCAAAAGCCTTCACAACAATACCCCACTTGGGCATTCTAGAGAAGCTCACCAGCTTAAATATAAGCCCCTATGTCACTAGATGGATTGCACAGTGGCTCAAGGACAGAACCCACATGGTTAGAATTGCTGGAGCCATGCCAGACTCAAAACCAGTTACGAGTTGTATCCCACAAGGCTCAGTCCTGGGACCTCTCTTGTTTGGTATATATTTATTGGAGGTACAGGCCAACACGGACGGACTGTGGCTGACCAAATATGCAGATGACTGCGAACTGGCCACCATAATCGACTCTCCAGCCGACACAAGCATCTTCCAAAGGGGCATCATAGAAACAGACAACTTGTGCCAGAGCCATGGCCTTCAGCTGAACAGTGTTTAGAAAGGGGAATGTGCATCCTGTAGTCTGTTCACCTAGTTGCCAAAAGGGACATTTTCCTCACACACACTAACCCCCCTCAGCCAAAAACACACACTTGCCAATTGCAGGATTCAAACCCCTATCCGACTATGTTATGACACTCGAGATGGACACATTAGCAGAGTGTGCTATTCGCATTACTGGGAGGTTTCCCTTCTCTTGCTGTACTTATAGGGTGCTGACATCATCAGTGTTTAGAAAGGGAAATGTGCATCCTGTAGTCTGTTCTCCTAGTTGCCAAAAGGGACATTTCACTCACACAGACTTACACACACACCAACCCCACTCACACACACTGCGCATTTGCAGGATTTAAACCCCTACCTAACTATGTTATGACACTTGTGACGGACGCATTAGCAGAGCGTGCTATTCACATTACTGGGAGGTTTCCCTTCTCCTGCTATACTTATAGAGTGCTGACATCATCGGTGTTTAGAAAGGGGAATGTGCATCCTGTAGTGTGTTTTCCTAGTTGCCAAAAGGGACATTTCTCTCCCACAGACTTACACACACACCAACCCCACTCACTCACACTGAGCATTTGCAGGATTCAAACCCCTACCTAACTATGTTATGACACTTGTGACGAACGCATTAGCAGAGCGCGCTATTCACATTACTGGGAAGTTTCTTTTCTCCTGCTGTACTTATAGGGTGCTGACATCATCGGTGTTTAGAAAGGGGAATGTGCATCCTGTGGGGAGGCAGACACCAAGCACACTCTGGCTAAGCTGTCATTCCCTAGGGCAAACAGCCTAGTGTTGACCTCTACACCCATATGTTTAATTGTCAAATGCACATTATTTGTTGCTGATAGACTGTTTGCACATCTTTATTGCCATAGCATTCCCTGTTTGTATGAACAACTTGTGCATCTGTGGAAGATGTTTGCATATGGGAGGGATCCACTATATCACATATGTCTCTGTAGTCATTTAACTGTGTGCACTGGGCAGACTGCTGTAATGTGGTTGGTTCCTGGAATAACACGTAAAAATACCAGATATGTGTGTTCAACTGCTAAACTGAGATTTGGCCTAAGTGTGTGAGCATGCCCAGTTCAGCCTTCCCATGGCATGTTGTCTGACATATGTCTCATTTATCAAAGTGTGTGAGCATGCCCAGTGTGAGCATTCCATATGTTGGACTCTACAGCCCACCACATTTGTGGATGAGTGTGAACTTCAACAAATATCACCCGTTTATGGTTGTGTGTTGTGTGTCATGTTGTGTAGTTACTGTACAACTGCTTTGTGTGTAAACACAACAGGATTATACTGTGCCTGCAGTGTTTGCATGGGATACTTTGCATACAGTTGTCAACATCCTTTCACACTGACCTAACACTGTAGTACTGTATAGTGTACTGGTAGTACTTTGACTGTGGTGGACAGTATCCTGGGCTTTAGTGCTATCACTGCTTTACATTTCGATAGTGAGCACAACAGCCTGGTTAGGGGCCAGTTGTGTACATCTGACCATGTTGTATTCTGTTCAGATATGAACTACTTAAAACAGGCTTGTCCAACATTGGTAGTGTATTCCACAACATAGGTGTACATTTGCAAACACTAGCGATGTGCCCTAGTCCATGTCTAATACTAGTTGGAGAGTGTGTTTGTCCTTCAACACACATTGTAAGTGGAGTTTGCCATGACATATGCCATGGTTAGTATACTGTGCCTCTGTCTACCTGTGACATGACAGTGATACCCAGGATAAAGCTACCATCTCCCATCCACTCATCAAGATTCCTATTGAGGAAGATTGATAAGTGACTCTATGGGTAGCCTGTACTGGGAGTTCACTCATGGGTGGGGGTGGCTTCTGTGTTATGGATCATGCAGTACAGCTTGTCCTATGTAAGTCAGTGCTGGGGTTCAGGTCTCTCATGTGCATAGCTCACTGCCATTCAGATTGTACAAGGTGCAGCATGTTTATTGATACCAGCAACACAGGCAACACATGGCATCTGTGCAAGCTGTTTGATACTCCTGGTGAGGTACTGTTGGGGACTTTACGGTTGATGGAGGTGTCGGCTGAGGTACATCCCACAGGGGCTATTGTAGTCAATTGTACCGCTGATGAAGGATGACTGCAGAGCCACAATGACCTCCCCTTTTCTAGATCTGACAACCTTCATGACTAGGTGGGTATATGGTATGTTTCTGTAAACACTACAGCACATGTTTGTCCAATGCAGGATATCTATCACCTTGTGTCCCCAGGTCTCTCATTACATGTTAACTACATGATGGGTTAACACCTATGTGGTAATTGGTGGGCACTTACTGTATATCCACGGGGGTTGACTATACACTTTTCTGCAATTAGCTTGCTGACATGGCTATGGCACCAGTTGTCTGTTTCTATGTGGCCCTTTTGTGGGATGCTTGTGTCAGCTGGTGGATCATATGTGGTGAGCAGTTTGTAGTCCTCTGCAAACATGTTCAGACACAGTCCTTCCATGTTTGCCTGTACCTATGGGACATATATACCAGGCGAGGGAGATCCCAGGACCAAGCCTTGTGGGATGCCAGTTATATCTGGTTTGTAGTCTGACATGGCTGCAGCATGTCTGACCATGTCTGTTCTGTCCTTGGTCTGGTTTGCAACCCTCTACTGACATAGGGGTTTATATTTAAGCTGGTGAGCTTATCTATAATGAACACGTAGGGTATTGTATAGAAGCCTTTGCAAGGTCCAGCTACGCTGTGTGCACCACATTGCCCTCATCAATGACCTTAATGACTGTTTCAATTGAGTCAAACATGTTTAGGGGCAGGATCTGCACTTAAGAAAGCCACACTGGGTAGGGTCCGGTGTCAGTAGGTCCCCAATATCTTTATGTCTGTTGTACATGCTGATCCTTTCCATAGCTGTGCAGACCGAGCTTCTCAGGATTCTGGGGTAGTAGTTTTCAGTATCCATTCAGGCAACACCTTTGTTGAGAAGGACCACTGTTGTTGTACACTGCTCTTTGGGTACATATTCTGTGGTAAGGCTGACATTGAGCAGTAGTGTGATTTGGCATTCCATTCATCTTGGAGTCCATGTTGCACTAAGCCCAGGACACCATCTCATACCATTGCTGCTGTGTGTTTTGCTTTGTAGATGCTGGCTGTTACCTCAGAATCTGCAATGTCAGGGGGCCAGCAGTCTGCTGGGATAGATATTCTGCATTCGGGGGGGGGGGGGGGTTGCACTGCACCTGTCAGGATGTATGTTGGCAATATGTGTGTGTGTTTGTGATATTTGTGTGATTCAGAGCATATCTGTGAATTCCCAACATGGTTCCTACCATCAGTTGTGAAAGCCTTGGGATTATCCTTAGTGTCCTGTACAATTTGTATCTTCATGGGTTCAAACTAGGCTATCCACCCTAGGGCATTTGTTAGCCTAGCCAGAGTGTGTGTGGCATTTGCCACCCCTTGCTATGTGAATATTATGGCCATTTATGATTTGCTTTGCTGTGCCTCTGTCTGGACATGACACAGTGAAGACCCCCAGTGTAACTCTACAATCATCCATCCACTTGGCAAGATTCCTGTTGAAGAGTGTCAGTGAAGGGCTCTGCCTAACATGGAGTGGGATTCTGGTCCAGGGTGTGGGGAGCCTCTGGATTATGTATCTGTCCCACCAGCACATCCTATTTCATTATTTGTTGAGGTTGACATCTCTCACTCTCACAGCTCCGATGGCTTTGAGTTTTCTGGGGTGGAGCATGTCCATTACTCCTGTGTTGGGCATGGCCTTCTACAACAGGCATGCAATGCCTCTGTGTAGTCAGTATGTGACTGCATTCAGCTGGGGTGTCTACAGCCAGGCAGCATATGACATATATTTGAGACCCTTTATCCTCTTGGTGAGGTACCTTTGAGGCCTTTCTAACTGCTGCAGGTGTCAGTTAAGGTACATCCCATATGAGGCATTGTACTAGATTATGGGTGTGATAAGAGAACAGTATAGGGGCACAATGACCACTGTTGACGTAGATGTGAACCCTTTCCTGATACGGTGTCAAATGTAGACAGTCGTCCTAGCCACATTGGCAATGTGGGTGTCACATAACAGGTTACTGTCCACTTGTGTCCCTAGGTCCCTGGTTACTCCTTCCATACATAATGGTTTACCACCTATGTGGTAATTTGTGGTACCTTGTTTGGTATTTGGTGGGACATTCATACTGTCCAGTGTCTTCAGGACGGCTGTGTGGGGTTCCTGTGTGTGAGAATGTGGTCTGTAGCATGCTACAGACTGTACAGCAGTCTTGCCTACAGTTAGTTGCACATGGGTGGACTCCAATGCCTTGTGCATTGTCAGTTACCTGGACGTATGGGTGTCTGTGCTGAATATGGATACTCACCTTCCTTTTATGTTTTGTTCCAGGTTTTGGGGCCATGACACATGATATGTGGTATAACCTGGTAGTGCTGGTGTGCTGTCAGGAGGCTTGCAGCAGGTTTCTGTCACTGCACAGACATTGATGTTCTCCATACTGGGGATGGCCTTGGGAGCATGCATATTGGGGTTTACACATCTGGCATTGGTCAGCATTACCCTTATGTTTCTTTCCACTTATGTTTTCTAGGGTGGTGGGTCAGTCTTTTCAGCCTTGCCTACAAAAGGCTCTATGGAGGTGGTAAAGGCCTTACCCAATATCCAGACACCCAGGGGTAACAGGTGCAAGCCATCCCAAGAACAGCTGCGTGGCTTGTCAAGCATGACATCCCAAGCAGACAGACATTGGATCCCCTTGGAATGACACCAGTAAGTGTGCCACTTGCTATGACTGATCATTCCGTGTTTGTACTGTGGCATTATTCTTGGTAAGGGTAGGATGCTGCAAACGGTGAGTGTCATACTGGCCTGGACTACATAATCAGAGAGCTCATCCATGTCTCTTTTCATGTAGTCTAAAGAGGTACATCTCAGGTCATTCACACCAGCACGGACTATGACTGCATCATATTTCTACTTGCTTTGGAGTGACCTGCATACTTCTGTTATGTGGCGTATTGTGGCAGCCTACAGGCAGCTTACTGTACCCTTTCCCTTGTTCAGTCTGGTGTGCGGGACAGCAGTGTGTTTGACTATGGAGTCACCTATTACAACTGTATCAGGCATGTTGTTTCTCCTTCTGGCCTGTGACTGTTTGGCACACCAGCTTTGTGTACTATGTGTTGCATGTGCTATGTTTGGAGGTTGTTTGATTGGGTGTCTGCTTTAGAGTCCTCTGTTGGTGTGCTGTGTTTGTAATTTGTGCCTCCGGGAATGTTTTTCTGTGTTTATGTGTTTGGTTTGCAGTTGTGATAGGTCTATGTGGGACCGTGTTTGTGGTGTGTGTGGTTACCGTCTCCTCCTGACTAGTTTTGGGAGTACTGAGTTGAGGGAGCTCAGCCTCCAGTTTGGATAGATGGTTGCATCTCTCACATATATTTGTATTTCTTGGGTGGAGTTGGGGGTTGTCTGTGTACTTGGGGCAGGTGTAACATTGCCTCAGGATTCACAGATTCAACTTGTTGTGGCTGGCCTTAGTGTATTGTATGTGTGGACAGATTTTATTGCCATACTACTGATCAGTGATTACTTCATTGTTTATGTTTTCTCTATCATGTAGTAGCTTCCTCATTCTCTTGCATGGTTTGGTTATGGCTGGTGTCCACCATGCCATATTCCTGCGTGTATGGCATTGTGTCTTGTTTTAATTTAGGATTGCATAATCCAAGCATTCCTGGCAGTGTTCATGGAATGGCTGTATTACAGGTTCTGAGGTGTGGCCCATATTTTGCACCTGCATAGGACCTTTAATGGATTCCACATCAGTTTGGAGGAGTGCAAATATTGCTTTACACATGTTTTCCACTGTGGTTTTCTGGCCAGGGACTGTGGTCAGGATTTGTATATCCAGTGTGATTACTCTATGGTCTGGTTTTACCAGTGAGCAATACACTTCTCATCTTGCCATCCAGTGCCCATGTTGCTGATTATCACATCCAGTATGCTTACCCCTCTTGTGGGAGTGGTACGTTGTTCCTGGGCCTTTTGGTTTATGGATTCTATGAACTTTTGTCCTACACTGTTGGAGCTAGTATAATGCTCACAGTCTATGTCTGGGTATTTTCAGTCACCCAATATAATGTGGTTTGGAGGACTTGATATATTCATGTATTCCAGCATAGGCCAGGTGCAGTTCCTGGTGTTGGGACAGTAGTCTGTAGCAGGCTATAAACTGGGGGGGGGGGCAGTTTTAGCCACTGTCAGTTGGCCATGGCTAGACCATGCTGCTTTTGTTGTGGTACCAACATGGGGTGTGGTTATCCTTGACAATTCTTGCTAGTCACCCTCCTTTTGTAGCTTGTTCCATGTTTTGAGGCTGTACAGCACAGTATGAGGTGTAACCTAGTAGTGTTAGGGTGCTGTTGTGAGCCTTGACTCAGTTTTCTGTTACAGCGCAGATATCAACATTCTCCATACTGGGTGAGTTTAGACTGCATGCATCTTGCTGTTTCGACTTATCCCTTATCTTATTCTTATCCCTTCTGATACCTATGGAGATAGGTTTGTGTTTTGAGCCTTACCTATTCAGGGCACACTGTGGGTAACAACAGCCTTTGCCAGTATCCATATGGCCTGCACTGATAGGTGCACGCCAGTCCTAGCAGGTGGAGCATCATGTCATGCTCAGCATGTCATCCCAGACTGGCAAACATTGGATCCCCTTTGACTAACTGCGATACTTCAGTCAATTATTGCACTTGATCATCTCATTGTCATGTTGTGGCATGATGCTTGGTGAGGGTAGGATGTTAGTCAGGGTCCTCAGGTGTGCATATAGTACATGGTGTTACATTACTTAACACATAGCATTCATGCCTCAGGTGGTGCTGCAGGGCTGCCTCTGTCGGATGCACATATTACACTTCCCTGTACATGTTTGAGAACAGGTTGTGTCATGTTAGGCATCCCTGTTACTATATGAGTGAGTCAGAGAGGGGTATCATTCCCAGGGTTCCTTCTGAGCCAGTGTATGTGCTATGCGTTGCCTCTTTGCCAAGGCCAGGGCATACTGGGCATGCCTCCTTCTGCCTACTGGGGCAGGCTCAGGTTGTTCCTCCTCCGAGTCACGCTCTGCCTGTGATGGCCTTGGCAATGGTGGGGGGCTGTTTGGCCCGGCCCTATGCTGGTCCTGCTGCAGCTGTTTTCGCAAGATCATATTATGTAGCATAGCACATACCATGACAATTTGGGTACATGTAGTTGGTGTGTACTGCAAGGCTCCGCCAGATGTGTCCAGACACCGGAACCGTGACTTGAGCAGCCTAAACACACGCTCTATTACATTACGTGTTTGTGCATGTGCCTCATTATGGCGTTCCTGTTCAGGTGTGTGTGCGTTTCTGATGGGTGTCATCAGCCACGGCTCCAGTGCATAACCTGCATCCCCCACTAGGTGTCCGTGCGGGATGTCCCCATTGGCAAATGTCTGGTACAGCTGCGTCAAATGCCAGATGTGGGAATCATGGTAGCTCCCAGGACAGCCAGCACACACATTCATTATTATGTCCTGGGCATCACACACGACCTGGCAGTTGATGGAGGGGAAGCCCTTGCAGTTGATGTATGCCCTACCCCGCTCACCGGCTGGTGCTTTGATGCGTATGTGCGTGCAGTCTATTGCACCCACTACCTCAGGGTATTCCTCTATTTGCTGGAAGAGATGCATATTGCTGTCCAATACCTCACGGGCATTGGGGAAATATACATGATCACCGACATGTGCTGACATGGCATCCAGGAACTGGTGCAGTACCCTGGAGGCTGATGCCTGTGATATCCCCATCATATCACCAGTTGGTCTCTGGAAGGTACCTGTTGCTAGTATTCTTAGGCCAACACATACCTTGGTTTCCACTGGGATGGGTTCCCCTCTGTTGGTTCTGTGTGTGAGGCATGGCCTGCACAGCTCCACTATTTGCTGCAGGAGGTCTCTGTCCACTCTATAGCACTCTACTATCTCCAGCTCATGTAACCCATGGTAGGTGACCCTGGGCCTGTACACTCTTCTCCGTCTCCTCACTGTGTGTTGTCTGGCACCATCTGCATTGTCACCACCCTCAGCAAGTCGCCTATGTCTCATTATGACAGCTATGGCAGCCCCTAACATTTCTGCTCTGAGTTCAGCTTTTTCAGTTTTCACTTCTGATAACTTAACTCCTGTCTTGCAGTGTCTCTTGAGAGAAACATCCTGCACTGCTGTTTGCAGAGTTTAAATGCTGGGCTGGGCTACTATTCTGCCTGTGTAATTGCCTGCGTCTAATTGTTTTCACCTGCTAGCTCCAGCAGTATTCCCTGCTAGCTTCCTACTAAATCTGTTGCTTCCTTTTTCCTCTCTGTTTCCTCAGGGAGGAGCCGTGTGCAAACCAGCAGAAACACGCTCACAGTGGCTTACACGCTTGCACACATGCTTACACGGTTCAGAATCTGCTTATTCAGATTAAAACGCATGCACACCCGCGCAAACAGTGTTAAACATCTCCCAACACGCTCCCACATGCTCAGTCTGCCTTACACGTGCGCACACTGCCTTACTCGCGCTTCATGGCACGCACACGTGCGCATACACACCCAGCAAGATACTTTGGTGTAGGCAACAGTGTACACCTTCCATTTCTTAACTTTCTCATGCTTATTTAGTGGCACACCTCTTTCCATGATATCTGTCTGACATCTGTCATGTAACTTTGACCTCCAATGAACTGCATTTCTTTCTACCATTCCCCCCGTGATGTCACCTATCTCCTACTCTGTTCCTCCCCCTTCTGTAACTCTTACACTACTCAGACTGTGCTCATTTGCTATGTGACAGTGGAATTCAGTATCCTAACACTCATTTGCATCAGATTGCCTACTAATGCTTAATTACATCTCTTAGACTCAGCTTCCCCCCTTAGCAACCACTACACGGTGGCCATGTTGGTTTTGGTCTGCTGCTCCCTGCATTGACATTCCATGTATTGCATAAAACCCACATTTGTGGGTTTAAAACCTTCGTTTTTATGTTTTATACAGCGCAGCCCATTTGCGCGGGGCTGCGCTGGGTTTAAACAGCGGCGATCGCCGAAAAAAAAATTATATTTTTAAGATATTTGCATCAGGTTACCTTGCCAATGGCCACATATTTGGCCATTGGCATGCTGCCTGACACATATGCACCCTTTATTTGGAGCTGACATGGCTCCATTGCGGTTTTTGCAGAAACGTACTCAGTTGTCAACTGAGTACATTTCTGCAGCTAAAACGGCTCTTACACGGGCTGTCCTGGGCTTCATGGATCGCTAATCATCCTCATTTGCATGCTATTCGGCTGCAAGTGAGGTGATTAGCTTATCCACGCCCACTCCGTGTAAGAGCCGTTTTAGCTTGTCTCTTACACGGACTTTGGGCTGTTTCTGGATCGCAAAGACTGCATGGAGTCTTACACTACTCTTAGACTCCATGCAAGCCTTCGTGAATCCGGCCCATACTCTTTTTTTCAAGAGACCCACTTACTAAAAGATTTAGATAAATTGTCTTTTAATGGTTATTCAATTCTTGCTGACTGTTGTTACAAAAATAAAATGAGAGGTACTCTTATATTGTGGAAAAAGTCTCTTATCATGCCTAAAATTCTTAGTACTTTTTCTGATAAAGATGGAATGTTGTGTTTGGCAGTATTAGAAATTAATAAGAAATGTTATACTTTAATTTCTTATTGGATACCTGGACTGGGAACCAGATTTGTAAACAAATATTTAGATACTATAGCCTTACATGCTAGAGGTGAAATTATCCTAGCTGGGGATTTTAATTGTTTATTATTGGACAGAGATACTTCCAGAGTCAACAAACCCAAAATAACAGCACAATCAAAAAAAAAAAAAACTGAATCATTTTATTACCTCAATGAATCTCAGAAATATTTATGATCTAAAAATGGCAAGTTCCCTTAATTATACGCATTACTCCTTTAGATTTAGAACCCAAATGAACATAAATAAGGTTTCCATCTCAAATAACTTATACTCCAAATTACATGACATCTTAATAATGTCATGTCCACTTTCTGAGCATAATGCCCTTACTTTCAATCTCTGTATAAGAAATGATGATTTATTTTTTTGGCAAATAATTCTGGTCTATATAATACAAATTAAAGGTTTTAAAGACTAGGTCTTAAATGAAATAAATATATTTTTGGAGTTTAATAACCATAGTGAGGTAGTAGACATAATACCATGGGATCCTTTAAAAGCCTACCTTTATGGTAGAATAAAGAATTGGTATCTTCTAAAAAGGAAAGAATGAGATATAGAATTAATAGAATTGCAAAGTAAAATAGATAAATTAAAATCAAAATTAAAGCCCAATGATAAGATTGCACATACAGAACTATCAAGTTTAACCAAAAATACTTAGCAATATTAAATCACAAAGTTTCAATTAATCTGGAAAAACTTAAGCTATGGTCCTATTCTGTAAATCCTAAACATTTACATAAGTTGGCTATTAGGATTAAACAAATTAATAACTTAAATCGTATTAATGAAATTAAGTATACAGTTAATAATTCCACAAAAAAAAAATAACTGATTTTAAAGGCATATTAGAAGCATTTAAAACATACCATAGATCAATTAATGACAAAAATCTTTCTTTAGAGAATGATGCTGTGATGCCCGTCCCATGGCCCAGCAATCAAGGCACCTTAATCCTCACCACTAACACCAGAGAGAGCATCTCATATATGAGGAAAGGATAACAAATACACACAGTAAAGTGCAATTTCCTTTAAGAGCACACAGAGATCACAGTCAATCCGGGGCTGGTCGCTCCCTTGCTCTCCAGGTCCCCAGTAAGACTCCCCACTGGCACAGCTATAGAGTCCAGATCTCAGCCTAGCTGGGCAAGCTAAAATCTCCAGCACCCTCTCTGTCCAACCAGTGCTTCGTGTCCCTGACACACACACTTTGAGATAAGTTTGTACAACCACACAGACACTCCTGGGGAAGGCTGGCACAGGTTCTCAAGCTGTGCCCCTTTTTCCCAGACTATATGGTAGTAATCCTGCCACCACCCAACTAATATTTATCAGCTACACAAAGGCTCTTAAAAGGGTGTCCAATTATTACTGTGCAATATTATTATCCAATTGGTAGATGTGACTAAATAGTCAAGGCTTATTAGAGTCACTTGGACAGTAAACTCTATAAATATGCAATGTACTCTAGAGCTTAAATTATCTCTACAAAAACCAGCCACAGTTAAAAGGTTTTAAAATATTTAATAATAAATAATTAAAACCACAAGACAATACTTTCTACTACACAGTCAGTGCTAGTCAAGAGCTCAGAGATCACACAGAAATACTTAAAATAATTCAGTAGTACAGTTCTGACATCACAGCAAAATACTGAGTCTAATCTTTCTAATTCCTAGCTATTGCTACAAGAAAACCCACTTCTAAAATAACTTACTTACACAGAGCAAGGCAGAGTGCTGTGAGTTGGATAGTCAAGACAAAAATGCTCAATGCTTTCTGGTTCTCTCTGTTTAAATTGAAACTGCAGTTCTGATAAAACATTACATAATTTCACACTTTCCTGGTATTCCCAAGCTGACAGAAACTGCATTTACATTCTTTTACACTTAGAGCAATACAGGACATTCCACATGTAAATTCTGGTCATTAACTTTAGCCTTAAAACAATAGGCAGGAAGCTTTCATCTAGCCCAGCCGGAGCCGAACTGTAGACATCAAAGGCAGTCATGAAATAATTTTAATTTCAAAGGAACAGCAAGAAATGCTTGACTTAGCTTTATTTACAGCAGAGGGCAATGCTGTCACATTGTTTTAAGTTCAACATTTCACAACATATTATTTCATTTAAGAAGCAAGCCTACATTTCAACATTTCACAGTATTTAGAAATGATAGAATTATGTAACACATTCTATTTGACTAGGCTGGCAGCCTTCACCCATCTCTACCAGTCTTTACAGATGCTATAATTGATACATTTATCCAAAACAACATTACAAATAAATTATCAAAACAACAAAATAAGATACTAGATAAATCAATAACAATATTGAAACTGAAAGACCAAATTAAAAATGTAAAACCTGCTTTACCAAAACAACAAATTGCCCAATACCCTGCTCCAATACAAACAACTTTGTAACCTTGCAAAATAGCTAATCACTAAGGACAAAAAAATCCTACGATATCAAGCTCCAGTCTAATAATAATAAAAACCCCAATAAATTATGGAAATTAGTAATCTCACTTCTTAATCCCGGCTCCAAGGATAACCCCTCTCTTGACCCTAGTAAATCCAACCTTGAACTAGGCTCTGAATCTAACTAATTTTTCATAGAAACTATTTCTGAACTGACTAAGACTTTCCCCAACAATAACCCACCAGCCCCTCACTCTTCTCCATCTAATTCCCCTAATAGCCATCCCCTTATGTTTGAGCTCAAACCTGTCTCCACTAACTTTATAAAAAACTTCTATCCAAACTTAGACCTTGCTCTAATGCTCCTGACAATATTCCCTTCTCCTTCTTAAAATGTGCTGCTGATGGAATATCTCTCCCAATTAGCATCAGTATTCACAGATCCATAAAGGAATCATATGTCCCCAAACTCTGGCACTCAGCTTATATTCTTCCTCTTCACAAAGGAGGCAAAAACACCAAAATCTCAAACTTCTGCCCTATCGCTCTCTTCTCACCAATCTCCAAAATCCTAGAAAAGTGCATCCACCTCCAACTTATGCCTTTTTTTACCCAAAACCATCTTCTTACACCTACCCAACATGGCTTCTGCCCAAGACATATCACTATAACCACTCTGCTGTCATTCCTAGAAAATGTCAATCAAGCCTGAGACTCAGGACACTTGGTGTCTACGGTTTTGCTTCATCTGTCCAAAGCATTCGATACTGTTCCCCACAAACACCTTCTCATTCATCTCTCAAAACTTCATCTCTCACCAAACACTTTATCCTGGTTTTTCAGCTACCTATCAGACATATCTCAAGCAGTAAAATGGAACACCTCCATCTCTTCCTTCTTGCCTACCCCAACTGGTGTACCACAGGGATCTATCCTTGGGACTATGCTTTTTAACATCTTCATCAATAACTTTTACACTGCCATTCCTGATGCCAAAGTCATTCAATACACAGACAATTCAACCTTAGTCTGCTCTGCCTCTAACCTCTCTGAATTGCTCAACAAAAACCAAACTGCTTTTTCAATAACCGAAGAATGGATGCGCCAAATCCACCTCTCTCTCAATGCTAATAAATCAAAAATTCTACTTCCCCCACTAAGACTTACTCCTACAACAAATGTTCTTTCAAAGTCCTTAGTCAATCCAACTTACCTATAGAAGTTCCCTCTGCTAAACTTCTCGGCATTACTATTAACGAATACCTCAAATTTGACATCCACATTCAACAAAATATTAAGAAAACCTACCAAAAACTAGGCCTGCAGGAATAATCGCTTTCTCTCAAACTCCACTAGGCAAACTCTAGCCACTACTTATCTTCTTCCCTCCTTATTATACTGAGCCCCTCTCCTAACCAACCTGTCTGCCTCTATCTTCTCCAAACTAGAAAACTGCTATAATAAAATCTCTAAATTTGCCACCAAATCCAGAAATTCCACCCATCAGTGCCTTACCCTACAATCTCTGAACTGGCTTGAACTCCCGAACTACCTAACTTACCTCCAGCTCACCACTGCACACAGATTTATATTTCACTCTGCTAAATTTCCTACTCTAGCAAATATCTTTCCCCCTTACCCCCAACAGAGATCTCAGATCCGAACATCAAAACTTAATTGCTATTCACAAGCCTAAACATCCTGCTGGCCAACTTATCCTCTCTTTCTCTATAGGCAAGAAATGAAATTCCCTTCCTTCCACTCTTAGAACTATACCAAACTCAGATAACTTTAAATCCCAGCTTTTCAAACACCTGTTCACTAAATGGAAATGTACCTGCCTTCACCCTACCTAAATCTAAGTATTTGCCCCCAGGAGGTTTTCTCACAGGTTCCTAACCTCTCTAAATCTCCCATAGTTACTTCACCATGAGTGTGTCTAAGCTCTCTACAATTCTGAGAGCTACTTATCACACAACATAACTGTGTAAATATTGTAAATAGCATCTTACTTTAAATTAGTGCATGTAAAGTGTTTTCTACCTTTGTTTTAAAGATGCGTTTCTTAGAGTGTTTGCATAAATGTATCTGTATAACCATTTGTACAATCATAAGCTATTTTGTTTGACTATGTGTGACTCTGTGCATATTTTGTAAACTGTCCTATACTATGTATATCTCTGTATGTTCTCTGTATCTCTGTATCACTTATATCTGTACTGTATTATGTTTCCTGGAGCTTTTCTCCCCGGACTCCACTGAAAATGGGTCCTTTGGGCCCAGTGGACTTCCCCTGTAATCAAACTGGAAATAAATAAATAATAAATAAATAAAAAATAATAAAGCCCCAGGTCTATATGGAATAATTCCAGAAATATATACATTTTTCCAGATTCAACATTAAAATACTGTTAAATGCATTTTCTATGATTAAAAAGAAATTGACGGTACTGCCTTCTTGGAAATTTTCTTTGATTTTACTTATTTTTAAACAAGACAAAAAATTGTAATTATGTTCCTCCTATCAGTCTATCTCTTTGTTAAATATTGATTACAAAATCTTTATGTCCATATTGGCTAAGAGATTGAATAATATATTACCCTGGTTAATAGATTATGATCACACAGGTTTCATGTTACATAGAAAAGTTCAAGACAATATTATTACATTATTATCCCTGATTGATATTGCAACCAAGACCAAAAAGCAACTCACTATTATTAGTTTAGATATTGCTAAAGCCTTTGACTCCATTAGCTGGTCATATTTGCACAAGATCCTTAAAGGATATAATTTTTCTTTAGATATTATTAATTTAATATTAAAATGATATAATGATTCTGAATCATATGTTAAAATTGGGTCATGTATATCATCATCATTTAAAAATGTAAAAGGTAGAATACAAGGTTGCCCACTGTCACCTTTATTATTTATTTTATCAATAGACTCTTTCGCAACTTATATAAGAAATGATACCAATATAAAAGGATTCTCTTTAAGTAGTGAACACTGTTCAAAAATCCATCTGCTTGCAGATGATATTCTTTTAACAAGTGAGGATATAGATTCTTCTTTACATTATATCACTGAATCAACCAATTTTTTTGAAAAAAAAAATCACAGGTCTAAATTTTAATCAGAGCAAAACTGAAACAATATTAATCAATAAGAAAATTAATAAAAATTTGCAAGATCATAAAAACCTTAACTGGGAAAATAAAACAATACAATATTTGGGGATTAGTATAAAACCCACTTGGAAAGAGAATGTATTTTCAAATTACACTAATCTGTTAAACACAATCATCAAGTTAACTAATAATTAGGATAACATGTTTTTTACCATAGAGGATAGACTCACATTGACAACAATTGTTATTTTACCCCAAATTGTATTCTATACACAATCCCTAATTTTAATTCCTCCCATTTTTTTCCAGCAAATAAATACTATATTATTTAAGTTTATTTGGTTCCCTCAAAAACTGAGGATATCTTATAATTGGCATGTAAGAGGTTGGGATAACAATAGAATTGGCTTTCCTAACATTGAACTGTATTCAAAAGCTACTATTATCAACATAGTATTACAGTGGCTAAGAACTACCTACATTTGTAGCTGGAAGCAGTCACATGACATTAATATAATATCTATTAGTAGTTATGAAGCGCAAATAAACTCCTTGTTGGGTATTAGTAAAGTATATTGGGTATTATGAGATTACTGTTTATATAATAAGAAGTTTAATAATTTCACTTTTGGTATGAATCAAATCTTTAGTACCTATAAAAGTATAATGGAAAGAATTTACAGTGTTAAACAGTTATTTTTTTCTTATATTTCCCATTGTATACACTCCAGACTGTTTAGAGTCCTTTAATCTGAATAAAATTTTAAATTTTAAAGATAATAACCTACAATGTGGTATCAATTTTTAGATAACAACAAGATTTATTCAGCAAACAACTTTCTTTTAGCTAGATATAATGTTAAACAAGATAATTGGTTATCCTTACAAACTCTATGACAGTTCATTGAGAACAAAATGAAAATATCAATACATTCTGAAACAGATTCTCTGCCAAAATTATTACAAATTTTAATGTGTAACAACTCAATAGACATTGAACATAAATTATGCATTTCATCTATATATACATCTTATGTGATGATCTTTTGACATTTCACTTAACCTTTTGAGATTATTCAACAAAAGTTAATAAAGAATCCCTATCAGCAGATACTAAAAAAACTGTTATTAAAATATGTGAATAGTACCACATCCTCTCTTTATTGGAAGTTGTTTACTTGGAAATTTCTACATAGAAGTTTTTTCACTCCCTATAAAATTGTTATTATTTCTAAGAGTAAATGAATAAAATGTTGGAGATGTGGTGAAACTTTGGAGGCTAATTAGGTCCATATGTTTATTGAGTGTAGTGTTGTTGCTTTCTTTGTAATTTAAGGAGTGAATATGTTTTTAGTCCCTTTAGATTTATACACAGGTCAGACATATTTTTTATCAGAGGAGAAGTTATGGATAGCAATTAATAAAGAGTTGAAGTAGCTTGTCTGGGAGGGGAAGAGGGGAAGAGTCAAGTGGGATATGTTGATAATTCCAATAGAACAAGATTGTTTATGATTACCTGCTTTAAGGGGCATTCCAGAGCTACACATTTAATGCTCATATACATAGCACAAGCAGAAAGCTATAATTTAAAGTAGGAAGGGATGATGATAAAATGGGGGAAGCTCAAGAAATAAGGAGGGACTAGGAGTTTGAATGCAGACCCTTAAGGAAAATAACAATACTTACACATAATATATTCATAAAGTAGCAGAAAGTATTTTAAGAATGAAGCCAGCATAGGAATGGAGAAAGAAGATTCTGCTGTTAGGGATGATGGCAATTTTGGGTACAGAGAATAGCCAAGAGGGGCCAGGAATATACTGGAGAAAACTGGCAAAGGGACCAAGGTATTTGGAGCAAATAACTAGAGAGGGAAAAATAATAGAATGGGAAGAGACCAAGAATACATTTGAACTGGAGGATAGAGATTGCCTTCTTACCAAGGACTGATGTCAGGGTATAGGCAAAGAGAAAGGCATAGGGAGATCCTAAGAGAAAGAACAGCAATGGTAAAGTTTTAGTAGAATCTAGAATCTAGAACAGAAGCTGCTGTTAAAAAAAAGATGATTAGTAGAGTGTACAAAATATTGCATAATAACTATAGGAATAAATCAGAGGAGGTTAGAAAGGATTGGGAAGAGAGACTGGATAAGCAATTGACAAAGAACAAATCGGAAGATATATTTATTGTCTCCCAAATATGCAACACATATGCAAAAAAAAGTGTAGATGATTTAGGATCTTTGCTTGGAAGTGTTTGCATAGATATTTTATACCCCAAGGAGACTCCAAAGAATTTTACCTCAGGTAGACTGCAAATATTTGAGGTGCAATGGGAATGAGAGTGGTAATTGAGAACACATTTTTCAGAGTGTAACAAGTTGGCAGACTTTAAAATTTCCCTGCAGACTACTCTGTCAGAAACAGTGGTGAGCAAATTGGTATAACTAAGGAAATTATTTATTTATTTTTAAGCTGTGATAGAGAATCGGAATTCACCTTACTGACTTTAATTCTGTGGCTGTCAAAAAGCAATTACTACAAAATGGAAATCAAAGTCTAAACCACTCATACTAGAAGTATTGAATATAGTAATAGAGATGAAAGAATTGGAAGTGGGATCTTTAAAAAAATGGTAAGAGGAAATTACATAGAAAAAATGGGAATTATGTGAACAACAGATGCAGAATAATGTTTTGGAAGAGGAATGAAGTTTATGGTAAGGCAGGATTTGAGTTCTGTAATGCTAGATGGAAAATGAGTGTGTAGAAGTTTATATGTGATGTATAATGTTTGCAACTGAAATTATGTCAGTATGGTTTGTTTTAATTTTATAAATGTATTGCTGCCTATATCATAAGTGATAATTCAATAAAGTTGCTTTTTTGTTTAACAAAAGAAAAGAAAGAGAGATAAAATGACCTGTAATAAAAAAAATGACTGGTAACTATTGGCAAAGAGAAAGGGATAGAAGAGTGTTAAGTGAGAGACCTCCTCCAGTAGAGTTTCTAGTTGAGTCTAGAAGAGAAGCTGCTGTTAAACAAGGGATAATTTGTAAGTCATATAAAATGTTACATGATAACTATACAAATCTATCAGAGGACACTAAAGAAGACTGACAAAAGAGAATGGAAGTGCTATTTACAAAGGAACACTGAAGGATATCAGTACAGCTTGCAAGTTTGCAAGAAAGTCCAAAAGGTTTTGGAGTTTTGCATGGAAGTGACTGCACAGGTATTTTCCAGCCCAAGCAGACTTCAGAGAAGTTTTCCTTGGCTTGATAGCAAATGCTAGATGTGTGATGAGAATACAGGGAGTTAATAGGGAACATGCTTTTGGAATGTAAGAAGCCTTTTGGAAACCACCATCTCCAGAAACTGTAAAAGATAGAACCATAGAAAAAAAAATGACACATTAAATCTACCGAGAAGCAAGACCAAGCCCAACATTTAAAATTTATTATAACAACACAATCATTGATTTAGTGCTTTCAACTTAAATCAGTCTTCATCAGAACCTTTTCATTTTCACTTTCCTTGGTTATATAATACTACACTACTCAATGAATAAGTTACAAGATAAGGCACATGCTAGCACCAATGAAAAACTTTTATAATTATGTATGGCTCTTATCCTATGATTTTTCTTTAAAAACACACTTATAATTAATAATACTATTCAGACCTAGAGAAACGTAATTAAATTTGATTTGTCATTTCATTTAATTTCCCTATATTCTAATTCATCTCTGTTACCATTAAAAGAAATTCTAACATGATCTAATACATAAAACAATTTTAAAACCAAGACAATTAACTGTTTAAACAATGCATTCAACATGAACAATACTATGTTTTATAAATCTGTAACAATGAATTTAATAAGAAAGTCATATAGACATACTGATAGTTTAATTACAGTCTTACGTATGGTATTATTTCAAAACAAAAGAATGAGTTTTTGCACTTGAACAACCTAGTATTGGGAAGATATTTGGAATTCCAAAAATCCTTTAGAATATATAAAAAACAATATTCAGACCAGTTGTTCCATCTCTAGCATCTAAGCTGGAATCATTATCTTAATTTATCAACAGAACTTTATTTAAATTGGTTATTACTGCATCTTTTATTAGCGGCACGTTTCATTTTTTGGAAAAAAATTAAAAATTAGTTTAAGAAAACAGGGTATCTTGGTTATGATTGATGTACAATCCTTATATAAGGCTATTCCCCATGACACTGGTTTGGAGTGGGTTTCTTTTATGTTATGTAAGAACCAACAATATAAAGTAAATAGGGACTTCCAAGATAGCTACACATTGATTAACAGCTTAATTTCAGCTCTCCTCATGTGAAAACAGTACCTCAAAACAGAGAGCCGGTGAATTCTTATTTCTGGGTAAATTTCAGTAACTGGTTGGTGAGTGCACTTCCTGGATGCCAGCAAAAAAAGAAATTCAGAGAACCTGAAAGAAAATAAATCACAAAAAGTGAGAGAAAAACACTGACTGGGAAGAATTCTATAGCCTGTCAGCAAAAAAGCAGTGCAAGCTCCAGCTTTGGTGCAAGACATGACTTCCAGTAACCTAGTGGGAAAAATAAGTTAAATGTACTCAGAGCTGATTAAAATAAATAAAACACTGATGGAGTATATCAACTCAAATAAAAGGCTGGAAAAAATGGAAGAAGCTTTAAACAGATATTCAGATAAGGTGATAAAACTGAAAAAGTCAGAGGTCGAATGAAGAAAAGGCTGGCTGAATGAGACTCATCAAAAAGAGATGCTTCAAAAAATAATAGAATTAGAGAACATGTAGGAAAAACCTGATACTTTCTGCTGTACCAGAGAAGCTGGAAGGAACAGACTGTATTAAATTTATGAAAGTACAAATAAGCAACTGGACTGGTATTCCACAGCAGGAATTGTTAATTGAAGTGGCACACCATGTGTATGCGTCAAACCTGACCATGAGAAAGCAACCTAGACCTTTAATAGTAAATACGCAATCCTACCAGCAGAAGGAGTTGATTCTGACAAAATTGTGGCAGAAGGACAAAGTACTGAAAGTGGGAGACAGTAGTCTGTTAATGGAAAATGATTACTCAGTGTACAAAAGGTAGGAGAGGAGTAAATTTATTCCACTAATCAGGGAATGTCCAGAAGCAGGTGTGAGATTTAAACTGCTGTAAAAACTATCTTCAGAATATTCTTTCCTGGAGGACAAAATCTTTTTTTTTTTTTTGATGCAGAACATGCTAAGGAGGAAATACAAAAATGTATCCAAGAAAAAGTGAGCTGAGAAACAGAAGGAAATTCTGATTCTTGTTTTTCTGGTAATAAAGACCACAGAGGAATGGTGTCAGTGAAACCTTTACCAATGTTTCAATGGAAAATGCTTGAGATATAGAAAACAGTGCAAGAGTTGACTAGAAGAACTGAGACTGCATTGGAAATGAAGCGGAGAGTGGATTTGGGAGATGGAGATAAACAGGAATAAAACCAGCAACTCTGAAATTGACAAATTTGGAATTACAAAGCATTAATTATATTTGTGAAACATGACAGCACAAGAAAACCTAGAAAGATTGGATTTTTTGACTTTGCTAAACTTGTAGAGGAGTCTAAAGCATATGCCCTACTTCATGTCATTAATGTCTGGAAGAACACTTAAGACAGGGGAAGAGGATGGAGAGAGTTAACTTTAAGTAAAACAAATTTTTCTTAACAGTAGTATTTTTATAATGTATGATATAATTTGGTGATATAAAGTAATGTTTTCTCAGTTATTTTCAAGTGTAATGGGAATAATAAAGTAAACAGGTGCCCCTGTTTTTTCCCTTCTTCTCTCTTTCTCCTTGTTCAGTTTTAAGAAATGTAGGCACTGCAATGTAAAAAAAAAAAGAAAAAAAGAAGAAAAGTCTAGTGAAAAGAGCATGATACAAAAAAAAATGACTGGATTAAGACCCTTCACTTGATCTAGTAACAAGTTTTAAGAGAAAGCAAATAAATAAAAAAAGGACATTGAATATAATAAAGCTTTCCTCTAGTAAATAAATAAATACATGTAGAAGCAACTCTATATCTGTATATCTAGTTCTCATGTCTCCAAGGAGACATTCTGATAAAGAGAAAAAAAAATAAAAACAGAATACTTCTTTCTTTCTTTCAATGGCTTGGAGAGCAGTAAAGATAAAACAAAACCAGACAGCACTTTAGGTTAATCTAAGCCTGTGAGTGCGGTTGTCAGTTTGGGGCAATTGTTACAATTAGGAGGGTAAAATATCAATATTTGAAGATGTACATAATTTTGTGTGTTAGCACTAAGTTAATAGGTTTTAGGTGTGTACTGGGGGTACATCTGTTTTTTGTTTGTTTGTTTGAGGGCTTTCAAAAAACAAAAAGTTTTGTAAGATGTGACATTGGCTAAAATGGATATAACAAGAAACAACTGTACAAAAGATCAACCTGCCAAACATTAGTGTATACATGTGTCATAAAAGCTGAAACTAGACTTAACAAAAAAGAATTTTTACCTAAAAGGTGAGAATAATAACTTTTTAACATGATGACGCTTTCTGTATTTATCTTTAAATGTAAATGGTCTTATATAGATCTATGCATAAAAGAAAGAGTAGTGAACTATATTAAAAATGTAGAGTGCAAATAACTATGCTACAGGAGACACAGTTGGAAAGAACTGGACATATGAATTTGATAAAGGTTTTCATGATGGTTATTCAGTGGAATACCTGGAACAAAGTAAAAGAAGAGTACTTATATTAATTGCAAGAGGAACTCCAAAAGTGATAGAAGAGGATAAAAAAAGATAATAATGGCAGATTTGTAGTACTAAGGGGCTGCTGGCAAGGGAGGAGGATTACACATGCATGTATTTATATTCCACCTAAAACTGCTATAATGGAGCTTAAGAAAATTTGGAGAGAAATCAGTTTTCGGCTGGGAATATTACTTATAGGTGGGGACTAGAATTTGATTTGCAGCTGTGAAGATGTGTCTTGGGGGTCCCGAAGGGAAAATATAACAAAGGAGGGTAGGATTTTGAAGAAATTTATGAAAATATTTGGCATGCAAGATTTGAATTCAGTAGTAGAAGTTTGTATGGAATATACATATTATTCACCAAAATACAAAAAATGGGCTAGGTTAGACAGAACTTACATTTCACAGGAACATGTACATTTCATTGAAAGTTTTGATACGTAATCTAACAACTATTTCAGATCACACACTAATAATCACTAAAATAAAAATGCAGGGTAATGAAATAAAAATTAGATACTGGCACTTTCCCACCTATTTGTTAAAAAGAGGGGAATTTAAAGAATGGCTAGTGGAAATTATTTGGGAGTTATTAGAGAAGATAGAAATGTCTTCTGAAAATATAGCTAGAGAGTAGGATAAAATTAAAGTTGAATTTAAAAATAGGGTGCAAATAAAAGAAAGATAGATATGGTTAAGAAGTAACAAGAATTAAAAGACCAGGTTGAGCCCAGACCAAGAAAAAAACAGTAAATCCAAAGGTTAGGGAAAAGTGAAACAGTCCAGAATGGCTCACATAAAATTTTATTAAGTGAAAAATAATAAAATTGACATCAAGTGCTTTCGCCTGGGTTAATACCAGGCTTTCTCAAGATAAAGCATTTTCAGAAAATCAGAGTTTAAATACTTTCTGACCAAAGTCATGTGACTAGTATGGTAACAAATTAAAATATGCAAATGAATTGTTAAAGCACCCACTAAAATCTCATTAAAATAAAACAATAAAATAAACAAATGATCAAAAAAATTACAAAAAGGTTACAAAAAACGTATATACTTGCAGTACAACCTGTACTAGGAATCGTTAAACGATTCTAAACAATTATCCTCAGGCTTCATGAAATCCTAAAAAGATCTTTTAAAATCTTTAAACATTTATTAAAAAGCTTTCTTAAAAAGTTTCATATATGTCTTAGTAACTATTTTATAAATGTTGTTGTGAGAGTTTTTTATTGTCATATAAAAAAGAAAAAAGAATATTAAAAATAAAAAAGAATATTAAAAATAGATGAAAGATTGTTGAATAAACTTTACAAAATGGATGAAATAGTCCACCTATCTACATGCTGTAAAAGTGTAAAATCATAACTTGGCCCTCCTTAATTTTAAAACACTCGTGATACTAATGCTGTCATTCAGACCTGGGGGCTTAGTTGCATTCAGTTTAAGCTGCCACAACAATTCCTTGTACTCCAGTTGGGCCTCCCAATCACCCCCTCTACTGTCCTGCAGGACCTGCTCTAAGATTGTAAACTTAAGCAGCATATTAGGGCATACACCAAGATGCTTAAAAAACAACAAGTAACAAGAATTATTTAGAGGGATTGACAAATGTTAAAGAATTGTAGAATACAGGGAATCTCACAGAACAAGAAGAGGAGCAATTGCAGAATGTTAAACAGAAAATAAGGGATTATCTCAATAATATGCATGAGCTTGGAAAGACTGCTGCTAAGCAAATGCTTTTGATAACTCCAGAGCACAAAAACTTTTAGCACAATGATTCAGGCAACAGAAAGTAGAAATGGCTGATCCGAGCTTAGGGAACCTATAACAAGGAAGATAACAAGAGATCCTGTAGAGGTACTAGAAATATTTCAGATGATGTTATTTTATACCTGATAAAGGGAGAAAAGAACATTTCAGTGTTGTGGAACATTCTGAGTCAGTTTTAAATCCTTCTGGGATACAAAATTAATGAAGTTAAAATAAAGGCAATAGCTGTAAAGTATGCACCCACACACAAATTGGTTCAGAACCTATGTTTATGGGGACATGATTAAAATGATGTACTTAGAGGAGTATGGATTAAAAAGGATTCTGGTGTGGCAGCTAAGGATATGTGGGAAGAAACTAAACAAAAGATAATAGAAAAACTGAGAAACTGGAAGCTTTTTACATGGATATGGATAGCACGTTACAAGCAGTTAAATGTTTTTAGTTCCTTTACATTTATACACTGGTCAGGCAAAGTTTCATCAACCAGAAAATAAGTTGTTGATGGCAATTATTAAAGAGCTAAAAGATTTTATCTGAGAGGGGAAGATGGCAAGTGTCAAGTGGGATAAGCTGATTCTTCCAATAGAACAAGGCCATTTGGGATTACCCGATTTGAAGGGGTATTTCAGAGCTATACAGTTAAGGCTCCAATACATAGTAAAAGCAGAAACCTTTAATTCAAAGTGGAAATGGATGATGATATAATGGGGGAAGCTCACGAAACAAGGAGAGACTGGAATTTTGGATGCAGATCCTGAAGAAGAATAACAATAACCATACAGAATATTATATTTATAAAGTAGCAGAAAATATTTTAAGAACTAAGCCAGCATGGGAGTGGAGAAAGGAGATTCTGCCAATAGGAATGACTGCAATTAGGGATACAGACAATAGCAAGAGGGGGCTGGAATTTATTTGAGAAAACTGGCAAAAGAACCAAGGTGCTGGGAGCAAATAAGTAAAGAGGGAAAGGTAATAGAATGGGAATAGGCCAAGAATTGATTTGGACTGCAGTGTAGGGATTGCCATCCCTATCAAGGATTGATATCAGAGTACAGGCAAAAAGAAAGAAATGGGGATCATAATCAAAATACCAGCACTGGTAGTGTTTTAGTTGAATCTAGAACAGAAGCTGCTGTTAAAAAGGAATAATTAGTAGAGCATATAAATATTGCATGATAACTATAAGAAGCACTCAGAGGAGGTTAGAAATGATTGGAAAGAGAAACTGGATATGCAATTCACAAAGAAACAATGGGGGATATATGTATGTCTGCCAACTATGCAACAAAGTCTAGAAGATTTAGGATCTTTGCTTGGAAGTGTTTACACATGTATTTTTCCTCAGGTAGACAGCAAATGTTGGAGGTGTGATGGGGAAGAAAGGGGTAATTTGGAACATATCTTCTGGGTGTGTAATGAGTTGCTAGACTTTAAAGATTCCTTGCAGACTACTCTGTCAGAGATACTGGGCGAGCAAACTGCTGTAACTAAGGAAATGATTTTTTGAGCTATGATACAGAACCAGAGTTGCCTAGATATAGTAAGGCCTTGCTGAGTCTAATACGAATCTATAGGGACAACATTATTAATGACATCGGAATTAGTATTAAGAAATGAACCTATAGGGACAACACTACTAATGATGTGAGAAGTAGTGTTAAAAAGGAACCTATAGGACAACATTACTAATGACATTAGAAGTGGTGTCAGAAAACAAACTTATAAGTGCCTTGTTCCATATGTGGACAAATGTCAGAAAGACCAAATTTATTTTGCATTTAAACTAACATTTCTTACTAGCAGCCATAGTATTTCATGTGCAATTCAGTATACGGGGTGTACTTAGGAGTACATTTCATGCAATGCATTCTATGTTGGTAAAAAAAACAGATTAAAATATAATTATGCACATTGCTATACTATAAAGAACAAAAAACTATTGAATTCATTGTCTAAACACTCAGTTAATTGTGCTGGTTTTAAAAGAATTTGATTTTATGTATTAGATCATGCCTAGCAGTACTTTCAGTGTTAACAGAGATGAAGAATTAGAATACCAGGAAATGAAAAGTACAGTTTTGTACCTACCATAAATGTAGATGTTCGAGGATCCACATTGCTGCAGTCCTTACTATTGGGGGTAGTCCGCTGTCCAGTCGGCCCGAATACCAGAGTATATGGCTGACGTCGGTCAGGGCGCATTAGACTGACGTCAGTACGTCAGGGTACTAATGCGCATGACCGGCGTCATATCCTCAGTCTTTTCTTGCCCCAGATGTCAGAAGACCCTAAAAAGACAAGGCCCAAAATACCTGCACCAAAAATATGTACAATATATACAAAAATATATACAAAAATATCAACATATAACCTCACCTACACAACCACCCCTAAACACAGAGGGGAAGGAGGGAGGGTAAATTGGACTGCAGCAATGTGGATCCTCGAACATCTACATTTATGGTAGGTACAAAACTGTACTATGTTCTTCGCTCCACATTGCTGCAGTCCTTACTATTGGGTAGAATCCCAAAGCAGAGGTAAGGGAGGCTGGCAAATCATAAAGAAGTAGGAGCTGACAACATGCCTTGCAAAACAGCTGTGGCAAAACCAGCCCTAGACTTAGAGTAGATAGGAAGGTGATAATGCTTAGAGAAAGTATGCACTGAACTCCAAGTAGCTGCCTCCAAAATATCCTTAGTTGCCACCCCTTAGAAATGCTGTTGAAGTGGCAGTAGCCCTAGTGGAATGAGGCCTAATCCCAGCTGGAATCTCCTTGCCATGATGGGAATAACAAAATGCAATGCAAAACCCAATCCACCTAGAAATAGTTTGTTTTGACACAGGCTTGCCCTGCGAACTCAAAGCAAAAGAAACAAACAACTGCTGAGACTGCCTAAAATCCTTAGTCCTGCTTAAATAATAACGCAATTGCCTGTGTACATCTAAAGTGTGCAAAATCTTTTCCCCTTTATTTTGGGGGTCTGCATAAAAGTAGGCAAATGAATAGTTTGGTTTAAAGCCACACTAGAAACCACCTTAGGCATAAAGGAAGGATTAGTGCGTAATGATACCCTATCCTTATGGAAAATCAAAAGGGCTCTACTGCCATAAGGGCCTGCAACTCAGACACCCTTCTTGCAGAAGTAATAGCCAACAGAAAAGCAGTCTTCCATGACAAGTATTTCAATTCAGCAGTAGCCGCAGAGGCTCAAAAGGTTGTAGAGTAAGTTTTTCCAACACAAAATTGAGATCCCAAGCAGGAGTAGGAGCTCTACGTGGGGTCTTATATTCTTTGCCCCTCTAAGAAACTGCTTGAACAAAGGATGCGAAAACAATGGTGGGTCACAATCATAGTGAGCTGAAATTGCTGCAGCATGAATCTTAATGGAAGAGAAGGACAAACCTTTGTCCAATAATTCAGTAAGGTATTGAAGAGCCACACTCAAATTAGGCTCAGAAATCTCCAAATTCTTTGCTGTACTCCAAAATAAAAATCTCTTCCATTTTTCTGCGTACACTTTCCTTGTACTAGGTCTTCTAGCTTCCATAATTACATTTAAAACTTGTTGAGGAAGTTGAGACCTGCTGTGTTTCAACACAGAATATGCCAGGCTGTTAGATGAAGAGAGTGAAGCTTGACATTGAGCAGATGACCGTCCTTCTGAGATAACAGATGAGGAATCAAAGGTAAAGGCCATGGAGGCTTCCTTACCAGACTCCTTAGTAGTGGGTACCAGTGTTGCGAGGCCAATCTGGAGCTATCAAAATCATCCTTGGCTTGTCTTGTCTGACTTTTAATAGCACCTTTGGAAGAAGAGGCAGAGGTGGAAAGGCATACACATGAAGGTTTTTCCAACTGAAAGACAGAGCATCCACTTTCCAAGCTGTGTGATGAAACCCCTTTGTGCAAAACTTTGGCAGCTGGTGGTTTAGTGGAGAAGCGAACAGATCTATGTCTGGAGTTCCCCATGACACTGTCAATTTCTGAAATACATGAAGATCCAGTTTCCACTCGTGGGGATCCATGATTTGTCTGCTTAACACATCTGCTAAGGAGTTCTGTGCTCCTGGCAGAAACCTTGCCTGAAGAGTTAGTTGCAAGCTTAGCGCAGTCTCCCATAAAATCATTGCTTGCCTGCATAGAGGATAAGAATGTGTTCCCCCTTGCTTGTTGATGTACCACATGACAGTTGTGTTGTCTGTTAGAATCAACACCTGCCCTGGAAGAAGTAACTCCTTGAAAGCCATTAATGCAAACTGGACTGCTAACATCTCCTTCATGTTGATATGTAGATGCTGTAGTCTGGCAGGCCACTTGTCTTGTATCCACTTTCCATTTAGATGAGCTCCCAAGCAATGTCCGAGGCATCTGTCGTTAAAATCTGACTCGCCTCTGGCCGGGTCACAGAGAGTCCCTTGTTTAGGTGACATTCCTGAGCCCACCACAAAAATTCGTTTTGAAGGCAAGGTATTATTTGAATGACAGTGTCCAAATCCTGGCAGTGCTGCGTCCATACATTTTGAGATACCATTGTAGCTTCCTCATATGCAGTTTGGCATTGGGAAGCACCAGAATACAAGATGCCATGAACCCTAATGCTTGAAGGACTGTCCTTGCAGTCAGCACGGACTGAAGAGATAGTTGATGGAAGTAAAGTGATAGACTCTTTTGTTTGTCCGGGGTTAAAAGGCCATCTGGACTGCTGTATTCAGTCTCACACCCAGAAAGCACATGTCTTGAAAGGGTACTAGACTGGACTTTATTTCGTTCACAGAATACCCTAGGCATCTTAGCACTGCTATAACATATTCCAGATGCTGTAGAAGGTCTTCCTTTTCTTGAGCCAGAATCAGGCAGTCGTCCAAGTAAGGATAGATTTGAATTCCTTTTAGCCTGAAGTAAGCTATCACTGGAGCCAGAACCTTTGTGAATACTCTGGGCGCAGTAGATAAGCCAAAGGGCAATGCAGAGAACTGATAATGAGAATTTCCAGCTCGAAACCGCAGATACTTCCTGCAACTTAGCCTTATAGGCACATGAAGGTAAGCTTCCTTGAGATCTAAAGTTACCATCCAGTGATGTTTGCCCAGCAGAGGTAAAAGCTGTTGTAACGTCAACATCTTGAACTTGGGAATGTCCAGATAAGTGTTGAGGAGAGATAAATCCAAAATTGGTCTCCACGTGTTCCCCTTCTTTGGTACTAGGAACAGGCGAGAATAAAATCCTAGGCCCCTTTCTGATACAGGGACTGGCTGAATGGCCCCATCTGGAGTAACTGAGAAATTTGCTTGTGAGCCTCTTTTCTTTGTGGAGGAGGAACGTCTGGCATGCCTTTGAAAGGGGCAATGTATGGAAATAAAACCTGTAACCGTGGTGAATGATATCCAACACCCATCTGTCTTGAGTAATTAAATCCCAATTTTCTTTGAAAAGAGACAGTCTTCCTCCCAAAGGAGCTGCCAGGCGAGAATCTACTGGCAGCTGAAAAGGCAGGTCATTGGGTCTGTTTACGAAAGGACTGACCCCTGCCCTCACCAGAAGTCTGAGCAGGTGAACTCCTGTTCTAGGCCTAAAAGAACCTTGAGCTCTGCCCCTACCACGTCTAGACCTACCCCTAGACTGGGAATCATAAGCAGGATATGTCCACCCCTTAGCAGGCCAATTTCTACTAAACTTGGTGGCTGCACCTGTAAAAATCTTTAACAGTTTGCATAGACTTAGCTTTGTCCTCCATTTTCTTTAAAACTGCTTCCACAGGCGAACCGAACAACACATCAGACTGTAAAGGAGCATCCAAAATCCTTGTCTTAACATGCTCAGCCAAATTCTGATCCCTCAACCAGGCATGCCTGCGAAGAACAGAACTAGTGGCAGCCACCCTCGAGGAGGCCTGTACAGCATCAAAACCACATTGCAAAGAATGCTTACCCACTTGTTCAGACACATGAACCAAATCCAGCAACTCTTTACACTCAATACCTTCCGCCAAAGCATCCACCTTAGATTTCAATTGTGAAAGGAGATAATTTTGATATTTTAGCATGTGAAACTGACAATTCAACGCTCTCATGGCTAGAGTGGAAGAAGTATACACTTTCTTTCCCCACCTATCCAAAGCCCTTGCCTCTTTATCAGTGGGAACAGGATTTTTAACCACAGAGGCCTTAACACCTTTAGGCCCCTGAGAAACAGTTTCTGGGTCCGCCCTAGGACTCTTAAACAAATACTTATGAGCTTCGGGCACCCTATAGTACCTATCAGGTTTAACAGGAGCAGGAGGCAAAGAGTCAGGGTTCAGGCAAGCCTCTGCAAAACATCTTCCACCACATTCAACACAGGAGGTATAGCTAAGGGCCTATGCTGGGGTAAAAACAAGAATTCCCTAAGCCTTTTCCTGGAATCAGAGTAATCCTGGCCTTCCCATTTAAAGTGCTCCCTCATGGAATGCAGAGTCTCTGAAAATGAGAAATCCTCAGGAGGAGAAGCTGTAGGAGTGGAATCATCCACATCAGAATCAGAATAAGGAGGATACTCCAGCAAATCTTCCGCAGAAGACTCAGAAGCCTCTGAACACTGTTCAAAACTATCAAACTCCGGTTCCACCCTAGGCCTCTTATCAGGAGGGGGCATAGAACCTCTAATCATAGTAATCAAATCTTCTGCCATTTTAAGCATATGTTTCTTAGGTACAGAACCCGAAATGCTAGGAGAAACCCCCACTGAAGCTGAACTTGGCCTACCTCTCAAAGAAGTTTTGGCAACAGAAGGAGAGGCTCTAACTACCTTGGGAAGAGAGGGAAGAACAGTTACCTGAGAAGCCCCCTCAGTCTGGCCTACCTCCTGAGAAGGCACATCCTGTAACAGTAAAGTTTCTGCCTGAGACTCCATAGAAACTCCTGGCAAAACCTCTGGCTCCACTGAGCCTTCTAAAGAACCGACGTCCGGGACTGCCGGTTCATCAACCCTAGGCTTCGCTGTTTTGTCCTTGCGCTTCTTGGACGAAGCGGGCCGGAGCATCCGACGGCATTTTATAATTGCAACGCTTCCCAAACACTAACCTGGCACAGTCTAACCTCCTCTTAATAGTGCGTTTGTTAAACCTAGCACAAGAGCGGCATCCAACAACGTCGTGCTCAGGCCCTAAACAAGGTATACACAAGGTATGGTAATCCCTATGAGGTATCTGTTTCCCACAAGAAATACAGTTATTCACTTTTTCTGACATCCGGTTAAATACTGAGGCAAGAAAAACCAAAATGTTCCCCAACGGGGTACTTAGCCAACTTCTGATTCGGTCTGAAACTCCGGTTTCGGAAATATTTCAGAACGCCAACCTGCACTCGCAAAACTGCTTCTGCATCGGACCATGCGGCAAAAAAGACTGAGGATATGACGTCGGTCATGCGCATTAGTACCCTGACGTACTGACGTCAGTCTAATGCGCCCTGACCGACGTCAGCCATATACTCTGGTATTCGGGCCGACTGGACAGCGGACTACCCCCAATAGTAAGGACTGCAGCAATGTGGAACGAAGAACATCAGCAAAACAAACTGAACTCTAGTGCTTTTCCAGGAATAGATGGTAATATTAATTATAAGTAGGCTTTAAAGTAGAAAAAAACAAAGGTTAAGAAGATGTAAATAGTTTTAAAAGCTTCTTAGTGGTGTTAGAATGTGACATCATGTGACTTAATTTGTGAGTAGTAGTATAGGATTACATAAGCATGGAAAATGAAAATGAAAAGACATAAGGTTTGAGAAGAAAGGAGTTGAGCAATTCCTGCAATGGCGGAGTGAATGGAAATTGTTAAAAAAATCTGCATGAAAATAATTATGGAAAATGCTACTATGGTTTGTTTGCTTTCATATTAATGTATTTGTTTCAAATCATATTTTAAAATGTGACGACTCAATAAAAATGTTAAAAAATGAGCCACATTTTACTAGGCATCTAGTGTTGCATATCACCTTCTACTTACCACCTTTTTCACTTTATTAGCCTCTTTACTAGTTGTTCAAGAAATGCAAGCCACATTCTTCACTGGGCTTCTAGCATTGCATACTCACCTTTTTACTTTCTTAGCCTCTTTACTGGTTCCTGTCATTTATTTAATACTTTGGTAACTGCTAAGTGGTTTGATTCAGCTAAACCATTTCAGCCATGATTCAGCAAAGAAATAAAAAATAAGGAACAAATTAGGGTAAGAAAAGTATAACATATTCAAAGATATTGTTTGAGAATAACCGAGTTTGCAGTTTGTCTGGATATTCAGTGCCAGAGTCATTACTGCTTACATGCTTACATCAACAAAAACAACCAAAGGATTTTACCTTTTCAGAGACTTTGTCAAGTACATTTTGTGTCCTCAATCTGTGACAATACATAGGATGTAATAGTCACAAACAGTGACGTCAGCCCTTCGCAGCTTCCTTTGCTGTACTACAGCTGTCTTTTCATTCCCCTTATCTTCAATAACAGTTCCACACAAGGGCTCATTTATACGAAAAAATCCAGCTAAACGGCAACATTAATAGGAATCAATAAAATACGGAATGTTGGCAGCAGTTAAGGACTGATTGGGCTAAATAAAATCTGGCCTTAAGCTGTGAAAAGGCTGCCATTGCGAGTTAATACTGGTTCATCACCCTTCTCTTTGAGATAATTTAGCTCATGCCGCCTTACACTAAACTTCTGTTGCTGAATCCTGTACCTCCTCTGGAAGACTGTTCTGTGTAACTGCAGTCCTAGCTGTAAACAAATGGTTGTTGCTTCTATACCTCAAGTCACATTCTCAAGTTTCAGCTTGTGCCTCCTTGTTTGTCTACAGTTACTTGATGCCTTTGCGAATTTTATTAATCCATTTAAGGTATTTAAAACTTTTTATTATGTCTCCCTCTTCCAGTCTTTCCACAAGGGTGTACTCACATGTTCCTTATGACTTCTGACACGTTTACTGTTCGGGTCTATATTAGAACTCTGAACTTTCAAAATTTCGAGTGTTCTAATATTGACCCATTTTCAGCGAACGCTGAAAATATCGAAGAAACAGAAAACCAAATTTTTTCCTAGGGAAAGAATTTGGTTGTCCGTTTCTGTTGCTTCAGTATTTTCAGTGCTGTGGTGGAAAGTTATGAGTTGGGTTCAGGTAAGTGTCCGATTGTGTGGACGTGAAGGTTAGGGCGGGGTATGTGAGTTAGGGTTAGGGCGTGGGTCAGATAAGTGTGCGACTGTGTGGACGTGAGGGTTAGGGCAGGGTAGGTGAGTTAGGGTTAGGGCACAGGTGAAGTGACTGTGCGATAGTGACGGACCTCAGGGTTAAGGTTTGGGTTAAGGTAAGTGGACAGTTAGTTGTGTATGTATAGTTCAGTGTAGGGTTAGGTGTAAGAGTTTAGGTGTATGTGTGTGGATTGCTGTTTGTTTGTTGTGCTTGTGTTGTGTGTATGTGTTTTGGAACCGCAAATTTTTTCCCTAGGAAAAAATTCTCTGTTCTGTATGTTCGATGTTTTAAATTTTTGATTAATAGGGTTCGATATTAGAACACTCAAAATTTTGAAAGTTCAGTGTTCTAATATAGACCCTACTGTTCTGGTAGTACTCCTCTGCAATTTCTACTACATATCCTTGAGATGAATAAGCTTCCAGAACATTAGTTGATATGGGGTCCTACCATCTGTATTTAGTGAGGTGCTGTTTCCTTTTTTTCATTGGAAATTTCCAATTCTATATACTCCCCATAATCCCTTGGACCTTTCTCATTGTCATCTCACTGTGAGTTTGAAAACAAATGATGTCATAAAATAAATACCTTTTTATGGTCCTTTTAAATGCATTCACTCCCTCCAATGTGTGCATGAACAAGCATGGATGCGCGCGAGCACACACACACACACACACACACACACACACACACACACACACACACACACACACACACACACACGCACACACACACACACACACATAGAATGTTCTGATAGGGTAAACATGAAGCCCTGGAACTGCTGAGACATGCTTTTGTTCTGAGCAAAGGCAGCAGCTTCTAATACTTTTCTGTTTGAAAGAGCAATTGGATTTCAGTAAAAATCCTAAAGTTTGTTCTTTCACTACAGAGTGAATAATGTTGGCATCACAATAATGTGTCTGCTGGAAGACAAGGGGAACTATTTCTGAATACTTTGAGTCGAATGGGGGAATACTGAAATAACTGTTCTGACTTTTTTGGATAGTGCACTGATGACTCAAAATAAAAGAAGACTGCAGTATGTATTGCAGTAATTTTTTTTAAAGATTATGTAGTACTTATTGATGACATCTGACAATTAATTTGGTGGTTGTGGGAGATATAAATTGAACAAGACAGGGCAGTAAAAACTAGCTCAGCATTCAGATATTGCACATACTGACACTCTGCAATACAAAGAAATAGAACAAAACATACTGAGATTCCAGTTCAGAAAATCACCTTCTAGTGAAACTACCATAATAAAACATATGTAGACATGTGACAGAAGTATTTATGTGTACCAGTCTCTCAAGCTACCAGCTCTGCTTCTGCAAAAAGCAAAGTTATCAGACTGTAGCGACAAGTAGTGGTCTCTTTTTAATACCTTTCTTGAATTATCACTTGTGACATAGGCAAATTTACATTTATACAAAAGTAATCAAACTGTACTAACAAATTAACATTAACAAACATTATACTTCACATATATTGCTACACAAGTAGTGGTCTTGTACTCCCACCTACAGTATTCCTACACCCTACACTGACGTCTGGCTTCAAATGGCATGGAACTGATGAAATGTTGGGAACCTCTTGCAGAAGATATTACATTAAAACATTAAGTCATATATGACACTTTTGCATTAAGTACATATGATGACCAAAGCTGAAAGGAAACCAGTAAATAAAACTTAACCATTTTATACAATTATTTCAATGTCACTTAACTAGAATAACGAGCTACAGGAAAATAAAGTTCCATTTAAAGAAAACTTTATTTCAGATTAACATAAACATTGCACAGTATTACTTTGCAATGAGGATTTGCTATGCATAGCAAATGTCCTGGCATTCACAACACTTAATACATAAAACAAACATGAAAACTTTAGTACCTTGCTCTCTTTACTCACATTTTACTTTTGTCTTATATACCACAGTAATCAATTGGAAATTTGAAGAGAATAAATGTAACAATGAACAAATAACACATGTAAGCCAGTATAAATTGTATGAAATTACCAGTGGCATGCACTGGATGCTTTACCAACTGCTATCATGGAGACAGTACTAAAAAAGTGCATATAGTTTATCTTCTTACATAAGTGGCTCAAGAATTTGCTATTACACATATGAAGAAAACAACTGCAGTGACAAATTTCTATGGCTATGATTACAATAACAAATTAAAAGCAAATGCTCTTTCACTGCTTTCTTAGCATATATTGCTTATTCATGATTAAGATCTATCAACATATGATTAGCAGGTTTGTGGGTGTGTTTTATATTTCTGGTGATCTCAAGGATGTACAAGAAAAAGTAATGTAATCTAAAATAAAAAAAAAAAAATACAGATTATGATTTCTTACATTTTATTGGCCAGGCAGCACACTTGAATAGATGCAAACAGAGAAATATAAACATTTGAAATCTAGGCTAAGCAGTATGAGCTACATTATGCTACACGGCATTCCAACCAAAAATGTTTTGTTCACTCTTATTTTAACAAGAAACTTAAATTAAATGTATTTCCATAGTTTTACTATACTGTTGAGTTTGTGCAGCAATACACTGTGGTGAAAAGGATAAACCAAAACATTCCCAGAGGTCTACAGTTTCCAGAGAAACAGTATTATTACTGGATTATCAGTGTCTAGCTAAAAAGTAATATCTCCATGACATAAATACTAAAAAGAAAAGGATTTAGTTAGGTGGTTAATTAGATGAAATACCATGGTATTCAAGTAAAAAAGTTGGTGTCATAAAAAAAATCTGACTCCACATAACATAAATACTCTCTCACTTCTCAACAAATCTGAAATCAGGCATTCTGTTAAAAATGAAAAAAAAAGTGATTTGTCTACAGTTTTCATTTTCCTTATCATGTAATCTATGCTAAAGAAAGTAATGTGTTTGTTAAATTTTGCTGTTTTAAGTAAAGGACTGGCATTACACCCAAGTTTGATTCTTTGCTATGCACCCATTGTGTACCATGAGATTTTTAGCTTCCCCACTACCCTGAATAGCATAAAGATGTAACTAGACAATGAATGAATGTTTTACTTCTGTTTGACTAATAGGGGTCATTTAATCCCAGCATAGACTACTAACTGATTCTACTTCATGAATCCTTTATTTTACTCCCTTGTTTAGCATGTAACAATGTGAAACAAAGGAGTATATAGTGTGTAACTTAAGTCAAGTGTCACTGCCACCGGTGGCGCAGTGGTGCAGCAGTTAGCATTGTTGCCTCACAGCAAGAGGTTCTCCGGTTCGATTCTCAGCTGGGGTGCCTTCTGTGTAGAGTCTGCATGTCCTCCCCACATTTGCGTCGGTTTTCTCTGCGTGCTCCAGTTTCCTTCCACATTCCAAAGACATGCATCTAGAGCATTTCTCCACAGGCCTCCACTGAAAATGGGCTCTATCCCAGTCAGACTTTCCCCGTAAAAAAATGTTAAATAAATAAAGGGTATCTATGTATAATTTTACTAATAAATCTCATTCAGTGTGTATGTAGTGCTATTTTACCTTCGGTTACTCATATGCATTAAAGTAATTACACTCTATCTCCCATTAACTGCTGTAATCCATTTTATCCTCATGGTGTATTACACAGTTTTCATGTTTATTTGCTGAACACTGGGTCAAACCAGTGGCTGAACAAGTGGCATAATCTGATTTGGTGGTAGAAGATTAGAAGGCTGTGGATTCTATTCCCAAACCAGGAAGTTGGATTCATTTTCCAGTAATGACATTGCAGTTCAGCATAAGGGGTGCTGCAGTTTTGAATGCACTGGCCTTCAGACGAGATGTCAAACCAAGGCCCCGTCTGCCTGAGTTGGTTGTAGCTCAGGTAGATGCAAAAATTCCCATGGTACTTATAAAAAAAAAAAAAAGAGTAGGGGAAGTTCTCCTGTGTCCAAAATTCCCTTAATCAGTATGGATACCACCTCAAGTGTCTCCTGAAAAGAGCATACTGGTCTGGTGGGACTAACCTGGTCAATAAAGTGTAAACAAGATTAGAACAATGATGAGATTATATACATTGCTAGGGTCAAATTATGACAATCTTTTTACTTAATTACAAATGCATAAAGAATTCATAACAGCAACAAAAAATGATATTCACTCACTGAGATACTTGGCAATGGCAAGTGATGTAGAAAACTATAAAATACGGTTTAATTTTATGTTTAAAAATGTGATATAGATGACTGTGTGAGACACTGAAAATTGTATTTATTTAACATTTGTTTACCGGGAAAGTCTGAATGGACACAGGTCTTTTTTCAGCAGAGGCCCAGGGAGAAAAGCTCCATATGTAACGGTACATTTTCATGCATACATTACAATAATCAGTAAAGTATAAAGTAAACAAAACATAGTATACATAAGAACATACAAATTTGTTACATCTTGACAACAAAATCTGGGCTTTGAACATAGCTAATACTATTTGTAAGTATGACTTATGTCATGATATAAGGTTGACAGGTCAATAAGAACAAAGGATTGAACACCGGGGAGAAGTTGGATATGTTTTGGGTATACTGTGATGTATCAGAGCACTCATTATGGGTTAGTACAGGAACATAGCCACTTATTTTTTTAGATAAGCTTTAAGTCATGGCTTAAAGTGGTTAGTGGATGAGATTGAGAGAAAGGAATTGGGAAGGGAGTTCCATATACGAGATATATAGTTGGAAAATAAAGATTGTTCTGCAGTGTTGTTGGCCTTGGAGACGGTGAGTAAGTTCTTGTTGTTAGAGCGAAGTGGTCTTCTGGAACTGTAAGGAAGGATGAGATTTTGTAGTGCAGGGATTATGGTTGATTGTGTTACAATTTTGTGAGTTAGAGAGAGTTGGTTGTAAAGAATAATGTTGGAAAGCTCAAGCCAGTCTAGTATCCTTAAAGCTGTACAATGATGTGTTCTATATGGGTCACATGCAAACTTAGCAATTTTATTATAACATGCTTCTAGCTTAGATAAGTCAGTTTTCCTTAGATTAGTTAAAATTGGAGAGCCGTGTAGTAGAGTGGAGAGCAGATGGGATTGTGCTAATGTTATTTTGGCCATTGTGGTCAGGAACCTTTTGTGCCTATATAGACTTCCAAGTTTCTTATGGACTTTTTTTATAGTTAGGGAGATATGCAAGTCAAATTTTAGGGTATTGTCTATTTCCACTCCAAGAAGCTTTGTATGGGTTGTTGGGGAGATCACAGTATTGTCTTTTGGCTATTATGTTAAATGTTGGGCATGAGATAGATGTCCGATGTCTTGTTAGGTTGGAAGAGTAATAATTTAGTTTTGTTTGGGTTCAGGATAAGATGGGCATTGGCTAACCGTGTTTCAACAGAAGTGAAAGATTCCTGTGTTTGAGAATGAAGAGTTGATAGAGAAGTGGCAGCACAGATAAGTGTTGAATCATCTACATACTGTATTATAGAACCATGTGTAGTAGCTATGTGAAAATTATTAGTAAAGAGGGGGGAAAGGAGAGGGCCCAAGATAGATCCTTGGGGGACACCAATGGATAACGGAAGGCATGGAGATAGATCACCCTGCCATAGAACAGATTGTTGACGGCCAGATAAATAGTTATGAAACCATGCTGTGGCAGATGCTGAGAAGGATAGTTCAGTTAGTACATCTATTAGTTTGGAATGGGAGACCATATCAAAAGCTTTTGATAGGTCTAGAAAGATGGCAGATATAAAGTTGTTGTTATTCCTGTGATGGTTTACGGTATTAGTGAAGGCTAAGAGAGCTGTAGTGGTACTATATGATGAGCAAAACCCATGCTGAGTTTTTGCGAGAAAGTTATTTGTTAGTAAGAATTTCATGACCTGGAGATGAATACACTTTTCGAGTAACTTAGATAGAGGATTCAAGAATATCAACTGGCCGATAGTTTGTCAGCTCTGTGGAAGGTCCCCCTTTATGAAGTGGAATTACATGGGAAATTTTCCACAGTTGAGTGCCCTTGTTTTCGAGAATGGATCTATTTATAAGGATTGATACTGGGAAGGCTATAGATTCAGCTGCAATTTTGTGGTATTCACTGGGTAAGTTATCTATGGCAAGTGTATAGGTTTTAGTTTCTGTAGTAGTTTTTTTATAATGGCTGTAAGAACTGGGGAGAAAGAGAATGAGGCATTGCTAGTTGTAGACCTGGCTGGTTTGGTATCAGGAGTAGGAGTTTGCTGTTTGGAAAGGGCAATTATAGATAAGATGTGTGTTAAAAATGGTAGCTATGCTATCAGAATTGTTGTGGATGTTTGGCATTGGTGTAGTAGATTTTCCTGGGTGAAGGAGTGAGTTTATAGCTGGCCAGAAATTTTGAGGGTGTTTTTTTATGTGTTTTGAATGTTATGATAGAAATTTATTTTATTCTGTTTTATCTGTTTTTTGGCTTATTTATAAGTTCCTGATACTGTTGTTTAGAAACTACTGTGTTAGTCTTACGTCATAGTTCCCAGCTTTATCTCTAGTTTTCAGAAGGGCCCAAGTATCTCTGCTTAGTCAGGGGGCATAGTTTTATTTTACTCTGATGGTTCTGACACGGGCATGTGCATTTAATATATCTAAAAAGGATTTATTAAATGGTTCACTGCATCTATGTCAAGGTGTTTGAGTGGAGTCCAGTTGCACCTTTGTAGGTCATCTAAGAAGTTGTCAAGATTAAAGTTCTGTTTTTTTCTGAGGTGTTTAAACATAGTAGGTTTTGGTGGGAATATGTGTTGTCGTATAAGAAATGTGGGTAGGTGGTCGCTCAGACCATCAGGAAGGCAACCTGATTGGAATGAGTGAGAGGAGTTATTTAATAATATCCATCCCAAGGTGGATTGTTTTTTAATAGCTTTATCTATTCGGGTAGGTTCTTGAATAGTTTATGTAAAACCATGCGAGTTTATGTGATGGATGGTGTGATCTGTATCACATGCAAACCAGTCTAAATTAAAATCACCCAGTATGAATGTTTCTTGACTAAGGGTACTACTTGCCCAGTGCAATAGACATTCTATAACTGGGACATTATTTCCAGGTGGGATATAGCAGCCAATTATATAAAGTGTTTTTCTTGAATTTATGGTTAGTGTGGTACAGATGATTTCTGCACTGTCCAGTTGTGGGGTTTTGCATTCAAGTGAAGTTAAAGTGAGATGGTCTTTAAAGAGGACAGCAAATCCACATCCTCTTTTGTTGCATCTATCCACTCGTAGTATGGAGTAACCTGGGGGTAGTATTTCATTATCTTTTGTACTTGGTTGTAACCATGTTTCAGTGATTATGACCATGTCTGGGGTGTATGTAGCTAGAGTGGCATGGATAATGTCCAATTTGTTGGTTATACTTCTAATATTAATGTTCATTAGCAATAGGTCTGATTTTTTTCTGTTTAGGATTGCAAGTGTGGGGGTGTTGAGACTAGAGTGATTAGATGGGTTGGTGTTAGCTGAGAGTGGTCCGGGGTTTGAATGAATGTCACCACTAAGCAGTAGCCTAGAGGCAATGTTGGTAAGAAGTTTCAATCATCTGATAAGTTCATTATTAAATAACTGAGGATTATAGTGACTATCTTTAGTAGGTATTAATTTAAATGGAAAATATTGGAGGCTAGTAATATTGACAAGTGTAGGACTGATGGTGAGATATGTACATGGAGTAGTATGGAAAGGTGGGTTTGTGGTGTGATGAAAAGTGGATGTCTGGAATGTGTTGTGGTGATAAGTAGTGAGGTGAGATAGTAATCCGAGTGTAGTAAGAAAATGTTAGATCTTTAACTGGTTGTTTAATTTCCTTTAAGAATGTTTGTCTTGGAAACAAGTTACTAGTGTATAAATGTAAATACTTGAAATTAACATGAAGGTAGGTAGATATACAAGGGCTCTAATGACACTTTTTTCAATTTTAAATACTTTTTCCTGTAATAACACTTATTAAAACAAAGGGCATCATTTATGAAGTCTTGCCACATTATGGAATCAGAAAATGGATGATCAAGCTTTCTGTTTCAAACCAAGAGAAACAAAATAAGGCAATCTAAATATCCAAAAGGAAGAACCAGAACTGTCAAAATATTTCAAGTAAAGCCTTAGATCCTCAGAAGAAGAATGTAGATATTAATTATGCAACTATTGCTGAAAAGGCAAATAACTCCTCACTGCTCTGTTGTCTTGATTATTTAATTTTCAATAAGCATGCATAGAGGAGCAGGTGCAAAGCAATTACAAGTGGCACACAAAAGCACTGGAAAAAAGTTACCATATAGTATTTTGCATTTAGTCCGCGGTGGTGCAGCGGTAGCATTGTTGCCTCACAGCAAGAGGTTCTCCCGTTCAGTTTTCGGCTGGAGTGCGGGGAGTGCCTTCTGTGTGGAGTCTGCATGTCCTCCCTGCGGTTAGGTGGGCATTCGAAAGACACGCGTAAATGGGCGTGCCATCATTGAAGGTTGAACGTTGAGCTGGCACCTCGGTGTTTGTGAAAATCTACTGCCAATCATTAGCGGACCGGAGTTCCGCTGTGGCGACCCCTAACCGGGAAAAGCCGAAAGACAAGCAACAACAGTATTTTGCATCTCCAAGCAGATATTAATTGACTCTACTACCTGTTTTGTCTGCCTTTAAATGTTCTCACAACAGATATTTCTTTATTGTCCTTTTTTAACATGAATGTTCTTGTATACAACGTCCCTAATATTCTCTTTAGTTTAATTCTGGAATAATTGTCAAGATTTTAGGCTGACAACATCAGAAAGTGAATTATAGGCTGAACAGAATGTATTTCTCCTACTTTTCTCCTTTAAAATGGAAGGATAAAAGACAAAGGCTGAGATAGAATGTACAGTCAAAACCATTATAAGTGTATAAGGAAGAGAACTCAAAGGCTTTTCTTAAAAAATAAAGATGCCACTGAAATGTGAAAAATGAGGGGTAACCTGCAAAATTCTTACTGTAGAACCCAGTTTTAGAGTCTAATTTTATAACATGTGCTTTTCTGTTCTTTTTTCAAAGTTCTCAGCAAGATCTGTGCAGAAAGCATAACATAAATATTTGGTTAGCAAGAGATTGGGCCAAAGTACCTTTTACAATGGTTTGTGTAAAAGCAAGTCAAAGTACTTTGCTTAAGAGTGATTATCTATAGTCATATATCCCTAACTGAAGAGAGTGAAAAAGGAGAGTCTGTGTGACTGAAAGATAAACTAGGCCCTTAAGGAAATCAGTGGAACGAAGTCAAAACTGACAATGGAGCCACTTGATGTGGGCAAGGATCAGTACATAAATAATAACAATCAGGAAGACTTGAAATAACTGGAGACATTCAATTCCACTGTTTCCCTGATTCCATAATTATTTATGATATTTAAGAATGTTTACCATGCTACATTAAGGGCTAGAAAGGTTACAAAAAATGTGCATGTTTATCATAAGGATCCATTTCGGTATTGTTATCCATGGGAGGTAGCCCTGGGAAAGCATCTACACTTTTAACCGAATTTCTACAGTTCTCAAATATTCACAAAGTGGAGATGAATTCTTCCTCTGACAGGATATCAAACATACATCTAAAAGAATGAGCAGCTATATATTACTGTCAGTAAGTTTTTGCTACAAAGATGTGCCTGGTCTTTAGGGTATATGCTTTCTGGACTCCTTTCAACTGACTTCAGATTGAAAACCTGTTTTACTTCTGTTGTTCTTGTTATTTGAGTCATTCTAGGGTTAATACTGTTTACATTGTTTACTGCAAGTAAGTGTTGTTTCCAAGGTCCATGATGTCCCTGGAAAAAAATACTGACAAACATGCCTACAGAAAGCAGCTGTATGCTGTTTTAGCTTACTTCCTGATGCTTACTATGCTGGTATTCAAGTGGCTTAAGTGTGAGAATTTAAAGTCAATATGAGTTTTGCCTCAGTGGATTGTACTGTGTGAACTGATGGTGCACTTTTCATTTTTGTCCTTTTCTTCTCTGTAGTGCAACCATGAAGTTAGTATATACATTTTCATGGGATGTGGGGGCTTGCCTCCACATCCGTGGTGATGGGGGAGATTGTCCCACTGCAGATTTTTTTTTTTTTTTTTGCTTTTTTAGTATTTTTTGGTTCATCATTTTTGATATTTAATTTCTGATAAACAGTGAGCCCCCCCAAAAAAAAGATTGGCAATGGGTCATAGGTAAACCATTTTTCCCTTGGGGGAGACCACACAATCTCCCCATTGTCAACACTGAACTGCCTTCACCAAGTAATGTACTGCTTCACTGATCCCATAATCTTTACTTTTTCTCAGCACAAAGATTTCTTTGCTCTGGTACAAGGGGATCTGCCTTTCTTTAGTGAGGACACCCTCTACTGGCAATCAAAAGCATAACAGCAGAGGTACAGCAACAGAGACAGTAATCCTTGGACATGTTTTACTTATTATCCAACCAGTCCCAGATGATCTTAAGGCACAGCTGTTTAATGCCCCCTTGAAAAAGGGTTTACTGCTTATCAGTCCTTTTCGGAAGTTTTCAAAAATTAAAAAAATGGAAATTAAAGAGAAAACAACAGTCAGTCAAATGTCTCTTTCACCAGCCAAATAACAAGAAGATACATAAGCAACTGCCCTAAAAAATAAATGGCCTTCCTACATAAAACAATCTAAGGAAAATCAAGTCAGACACATGAAAGCCTGGAGTGGGGGTAAAATAGGGGTAGGCAGCAGTGTAGGAGTAACAAGGTAATTTTCCTTCTACCCTGGGTGGTAATGGACAATAGTGATTATATTAATACTCCAGCCACCTTTCTTTCAGCTCCACATAGTTTGGAAGGAAAGTTTTCCAATTTTAAAGTAAACTGGTTCTGAATAAATGGACAGATGGTGAGGAAGATTATTTTAGAGGATACACAGCAAAGATTTTCCCTTCTTACTGGGAAAGCCTTCCATTGCACCAGACCAAGTACAGTTGACCAGTCAATACTATTTCTGCTGTTACAATGCAAAGCCACAGATATTGTCCCTTTAAGACCAAGGCAAGGGTTTCCATTCAGACTGTTCTTAGTTCTAAAAAGAAAGACCTTCAGAGGTTCATCCTAGGTCTATCTAAACTGAACAAGATTCTAAAAATAATCAAATTCACGATATTTATCTTGCAAGCACTTCTTCCATTGTTAATATAGCAATAACCCACGCCTGGGTGTGGGTAATGCTGGATTTACCCACGGTTGGTGTGGTTTGGTCATGACAGCGAAGCATTACCCACACCCAGAAGTGGGTTATTGCTATTATACAATGACATTATTTAAGAAAAAAATAATTAATTTTCTTAAATAATGGCATTGTATAATGCCTCCTTGCTGCCCTTCTGCAGCTGTCTGGTATTCTGCGGCAGTTCTGATGTACTGCGCATGTGTATCCCTACGCAGTACATCAGAGCTGTGGGCAAAAGCAACAGAGAAAGCAAGATCTCCGTTGCTTTTTACAAACTGCTTCGCTATGTTAAATGGGTTTAACATAGTGAGACAGCTTTAAAAAAAGCAATGGAGCTGGTGCTTTTTTTTAAAGCTGTCTCGCTATGTTAAACCCATTTAACATAGCAAAACAGTTTGTAAAAAGCAATGGAGAAAGCAAGATCTCCGTTGCTTTTTACAAACTGTCTCGCTATGTTAAACAAGTATAACATAGTGAGACAGTGTGAAGCAACGGAGATCTTGCGTTCTCCGTTGCTGTAAAAAAAAAAGAAAAAGAGTTATAGTAATGGAAAAAGTCCGGGCGACCGGACCTTTTTCCATTACTATAACTCTGATTTACAACGTGCATGCTGACCAATCAGCGTGCACGTTTTTTGAATATTAATGGGGGGTCATCGTATAATATCAAATACACTACTGGTCACAGTCGATCTGAGGGATACCTAACTACAGATGCACTATAAATGCTCAAAGCTACATGACTTGAAACACAATCATTTGACAAAAAAAACTGAAATGGATATCTTAAATACACAAATCCCGAGACACATACTCAAGAAAATGTACAAGAATTAAAGACATCAAAACTGTTTTTTTTTTTTTTTGAGACAAGCAACACCTGCACCACCCTTCTATAATATTTTCACCTAAGATCAGTCTACCTTGGACAAAAAATGAATCAGTAACATGTGTGAAACCTGTCTTGCATTTTCAATGAGAGGCTGCAGGTCTGGGGAACTAAAAACAAAATGTAATTTGAGCACTAACAAATCATTTCTATATGGAGCATGCAACAGGACACAAACAGCTGCCAGCTCAAGCAGTTAAATCTGAGTGATTGTGATACGAATAAATGTGCATCAAACAACTGGCTGTAATCCCTTCTATATATCCCTATCCAGAAGGATAACAGAGGTTTTCTGCAATTCATAGTAGGTCAGGAGTATTTAGGTTCTGCTCTCTACCATTTGGTCTTATCACTGCAGGTGCAGTATTTACAGTATGCTTGGCACCAATAGTCTACCTGTGTCAGAACTAGTGGGATTCATCTTTATCCCTATCTGAATGACTGGGGAGAAAATGCAAAGGGCACTATAATACTTTACCCTGACCACCCTAAGGTTCTTACTGAACCTGCAATCACAGGGCTGTTCAGCTGGAATGTTTTTCCCACCTAATCCAGAAGACATGGATAACAGCCCAAACATTCCTATGGGTTACATATCAACTTGTATCCTAGTGACATTTACAATCAGGTTCCATATGAAAAATACAGAGTGGTACCTGAGAAATCTATGGGAACAAGTCACCCCTTGGTGACCCTGCAGATATTGAATAATACGTGAATGCCATTTATAATCCTAAAAATTATGCAGACACTGACCACTGTATGGGGGGCTTGTACTACTCACCTGAAAGTACAAAGAGTGTGGGACAATTCATGGTGAAAAAAACTTATACATTTAAAAGGATAGTAGCCTTAATTCTGATTCAATAAACATTCAAAACTATCTAGCAACAAGAAGTACATTTGTGTAAAATCTTACCATAACAGCAGATGCCCTTCTCTTTACTGTTGCAGTATTCATTACATTAGGGATCCCCTGCCAAGAGTGGCCTGAAGTCCAGCCAGTATACCAAAGCCTTTAGGTTGCTTTAAGGTACTCAGCATGTCACATGTATGCACTTTGCATAGAGTAAGGTGTAAAGGTGATGTCCGGACATACCATAACCCAAACTGAGAGCCCCCAGTAGGAACGCTAACCCAAGGAAAAGAAAAAAATAAACAGTACATCCAGAAAAGAAATGGACCAAGGGGTGGTGGGAGGGAGTGAATACTGCAACAGTGAAGAGAAGGACATTTATGGTTATGGAAAGATTTTACACAACTGTACCATGTCCTTTCTGTTTCACTGTTGCAGTATTCATTACATTAGAGAGAGTGCCAAAGCTCAGGAAGAAACCTGAGAGGAGGAAGGACCAGCAGAGCCCTCTAGGAAGCCATGATGGATAGCCCTACAAAATTAGCTGTAGCTCTGGAGATTCCATCCAACTTATACTGCTTGGTAAATGCATGCACAGAAGTCCAGGTAGCTGCCTCAAGAGTAGAGTTAGTAGCAAAACCCTTGAAAAAAGCACCAGAAGAAGCCAAAGCCCTAGTAGAATAAGCCTTAACGGAATAAGGAAGGTTCTTACCAGGAAAGGAATAAGAAAAAGAAATAGCTTTTGGGATCCAAGAAGAAATAGTTTGCTTGGATACAGCTAATCTTAAGGACCTAGGATGAAAGGAAACAAAGAGCTAATCAGATTTCCTAATAGTCATAGTCTTATCCAAATAAAATATGAGTCGTCTATGCACATCCAACATGTGCAGCACCTTCTCATTGGCAGATTGCAGAGAAGGAAAATAAGTAGGCAAATGAATAGACTGATTAAGGGACAACTCACTCACCACCTTTAGCATAAAAGGATTAGTATGAAGCTACACCCTCTCCTTATGAGACATCAAAAAGGAGGACAAGCCATAAGGGCTTGAAGCTCAGAAACCTGTTTGGTCTAACAAAAGGGCTAACAAAACTACAGTCTTCCAAGAGCAATGTTGCAAGGAAGCTGAAGCTGCAGGCTCAAAAGGAGCCTGAGTCATTTTTTGAAAAACAAAATTAAGATCCCAGGGAGGAGGAACAGGCTTCCTGGGAGGCCTAAGATGAAGGGCTCCTTTAGAAATTGTTTAGCTTCAAATCTAGAAGTTAAAGGAGGTATTAAAGGCAGACAAGCAGAAATAGCTGATAAGTGGGGTTGAACAGAAGATTAAGCCAACTCAGCATTCAGCAATTCACACAGATACGAGAGAAAACCAAAGGAACAGCCACCAAAAGTAGATCCAAGTTATAAGAAAGGCATCAAACTGAAAACCTCTTCTATCTGGATATAAAGGATTTCCTAGTGTTGTGTTTCCTGGCCTCCTGCAGGACCCTAAGCACGTCCTCAGAAAAAAAAGTGTCTATGTGGAATCAAAATCCTATACCCCACAGTGTCAGCTGAAGAGTGGATAGGTTTGGATGGACGAGAGATCCCTTGTCTTGTGTGAGTAGATACATCCTGTGAGGTAACTTGTGATGACTGCCCTTGGCTAAATGCAGAAGAAGAGGGAACCGATGCTGTTGTGGCCAAAACAGAGTCACCATCAAGATTTGGGGAGCATTTTGTTGAATTTTGAAAAAGACTTTTGGAAAGAGGGTAGGTGGAGGGAAAGCATAATGAAACATTCCCTTCAAAAAAAAAAGACAGGGCATTGACCTTCCAAACCAGAGGGCCTAGGACTCTGGCACAAAATGGAGGAAGTTGTCTGTTCAGAAGGGAGGCAAACAGATCTATCTGAGGAGTATCCCACCGACAGACAATGTCCAGAAACAGATCCCTGTGAAGCATCCATTCATGGGATTGAGTTAAAGACTTGCTCAGAGTGTCTGTCACAATGTTTTGACCTGAGAGAATGTAAATTGCCTTAAGAGTCACTTGATACTGGACAGCAAGATCCAAGAAAATAAGATCTCCCCCCCCCCCCATTTGTTTACATACTTCATCACTATGGTATTGTCTGTAAATACCTTGAGAGGTCCCAGAGAGAAAAGAATATGAAAAGCCTGAAGTGCCAGCAGAAGACCTCTCATCTCTTTGATATTGATGTGCTCTTTTTGTTGAAGAGGCGACCACACCCCCGGCACTTTTAGGGAGCCAAAAGCTGCTCCCATCTTACGTCTGAAGCATCTGTGAACAGCTCTTGAGAGGGAAAAGGGGGATGAAAGGGAAGCCCTGGATTCAGAGATAACTGCTGGATCCACCAGTAAAGTTCCTTCTTGAGACAAGGGAGAAGAGGAACTACAAAGTCTAGGAGATGCACATGTTGAAGCCAAACTGACTTGAGAAACAACTGAAACTTTCTCATGTGGAGTTTGGCCTGAGGGAGCATACAGAGGTCATGAATCCCCGAGTTCTCCGAAACTCCCTGGTTGTAATAGAGGCCAGAGGAAGAAGAGTTTGAAAGAACGAAATGAGTGTCAAGGCCTTAGGAGGAGGTAGGGATGCCAGGATAGGCACAGTCTGGATCCTGCATCCCACAAAAACATGGTCTTGAGAAGGAGTCAAAAAAGACTTTTTGAAATTTATTGTGAACCTCAGGCTTTGCAGAAGGGAAATGACAGAAGGCTTTGCAACAGGATCTCTGGAGAAGATGACTGAAACAGGAGGTTGTCCAAGTAAGGAAATACCTGGATCCCCTGAATCTTGCAAAAAGCAATCACAGCAGTGAGGCATTTGGTGAATACCCTTGGGGCAGTAGAAAGGCACAAGGACAAAGCTGAGAAATAAAAATGTTAGGAAGCAACAGAGAAACATAAAAACTTCTTGAAAAGGAGTGGATTAGGATATGGAGATAAGCATCCTTAAGATCCAGAGACACCTTATAAGCCTGAGGAAGCAGAAGAGGAAACAAAGTCTGAAGGGATAAAATTTGAAAAGGGGCATCTTCAGAGAAGTGTTTAGATGAAAGAGGTCTAGAAGTGGCATCCAAGTACCCTCTTTCCTGGGTACAAGAAACATCCTGGAATAAAACCCACTTCCCCTTTGGGACACAGGCACCTCTTGAATAGTACCCTGAGTGAAAAGGTCCCAAAGCACCTTTGGAAAAAAACAGAGTTGTTCCTGAGGGGGCTGAGGAACACCCATAAAACGAGGAAGGGATTTCCAAACCATGAAACATCTCTGGCAAATAATGGACAGGACCCAGGTATCCTGAGTAATCTGTAGTCAAACAGGAAAAAAGAGACAGAGGTGAAGAGAAAGAGGAAAGTGGCTGGGAAGAATAAGATAGACAGCACCTGGTTTATCTGGAAAAGGAGACTTCTGAGGCACTGAAGTCTGAGTAGCCTTAGCAGGAGGAGCCTGCTTGCCACCCTTTTTACCATTAGGAGGAGGGCAAGACTGCCTGTGAAAAAGGCTGGCTTATTGGGGTTGTTTATGCACAGGAAAGGCAAACACATGCTTAAGTTCCTGTAAAGCATTTCCATTATCTTGAATGGACTTAAACATAGCAACAGCAGCTTCACCAAACAAGTGTTTACTATCAAGAGGGGCATCCATCAACTTAGCCTTAATATCAATTTGCAAAGGTTGAAGCCAAAGCTAAGCGTACCCCCTAATCACTGACCCAAAAGAAGCACCCCAAGAGGAAGCAACTGCTGCATCATAACTGCACTTGGAATGATGAGCCACTTGGGAGGAAGTTCCTAAAAGGGAAAGAGCAGAAGTTTTACCCTCAGAGTCTGGAAGATCAGAAATAACCTGACAATTCTGGGAGAGGAGAGCCAGCAAACACCTGGACTTATGGGTCTGATAGTTAATAGCCCTAAAAGCCAAAGTAATAGTGATGTAAACCTTCTTACCGAGCCTTTCCGTGGTCCTGCTATTTTTATCAGATGGCAACAACTTGGATGAAGGAAGCAATTGAGAGGGCTGGTCAGAGGTTATAGACACCACAAGGGGTCAGCAGAAGGATACATACACAAAAAATTACAGTACCCGGGCATCCAACAGAATCTATCAGGTTTCTTGGGAGCAGGGGGCTGAGAGTCTGGAGCCTCAGAAGCATTAGAAAATGCATCCAACAAGGCAGCCAAAACAGGAGGAACAGCAAAAGGTTTTGGAGATTCCATATGTGGCAACTCATAGTATCGTTTATGTACCTCAAAAGCCTCAGCACAATCTCATTTAAAGAACTCCATCTTCCTGGATATCATGTCCCCAAAAGAAATTTATTCAAAGGGAGTATCTATGAACCTATAAAGCGGTAAACATATCCTGAGTAAAGGACTGCCATTCACTTTGTGGATCCTTAGGAGCAGAAGTGATATGTTTAGTCTTTTGCTTTTTCTTCAATGGGATGTCTGCTTTATAAAATTTGGAAGGCTCTGACCCAGGACAGCATTCAATGATGGTAGTTGGGACTTCTCTAAGATTTGAGGAACAACCATAAGCCCCTTGGAGATAATCAGCTGTGGTTTCCCCTGAACATCTTGAAATGGATGTTTGCAATGCCTCTTCCAAAGTGCTTAAAGTCGGATCCCCTCCAGCCTTCAATCCAGTTGTGGCAGAGGAATCCAGTGATAAAGCCAGGTGAACCTCCAGGCATTCACTCACCTTGGTAGAGGTGTCCGGTGGAGGCTGAACAGCAGAAGATTCTGGCCTAGGCTTCTTGGCCTTCTTTTCCACTGATGGATGTCCCACAGAACAGGAAGTACCCTTCACTGTATCTTTCACAAGTTGCTTAACACACTGATTTTCAAGAAACAGTACCAAAGAAGAAAGTCTGCTATGAAGGGTTTTAGGTACATAGGCCTGACAGATGGAACAGGATGTATGGTCATCAGAGGCACCAAGGCAAAAAAGAACTGGTCGTGGTGGTCTTTATGAGGAATCTATCTCCCACACTGGCAGTTACCCTTCTTGGATGACATGAAACCCCACAAGCAACAATAAAAAAAGATAAGTAAAAAGAACCCCAACAGGGCACGTATCTGCAATGGCTTGGTGACCCAGCAATGGAACCAGTGTTCAGACCAATGATCAAGTGATGGCATTCGGACTGGCGGCAAAGAAGTTCTGAGGATGGTACATCTGGAAGTAACCTTTATGCTCTATGCTATGCAAGGAGCATATGTGTGATGTGCAGCATACCTTAAAGCAACCTAAAGGCTTTGGTACACTTGTATACTGGTTTCGGGCTGCCCTTGGCAAGGGATCCCTAATGTAATGAATACTGCAAAATGGAAGGACATCCATGAAGGTAAGCAACATAACACCGTGTACATTTGGTACATAAACAAGCATGGGACACTCAATCATACCTGCTTTTGCAGGCCAGAAGTGACAGCCTGAGACACATCTTCCCAGCTAAGCCTCCATCTCCTATTCACTTATATCCCTTCATACCTGAACTCTGTGGCAGACAAGCTAAGCAGATTTTCATCTAATGTCCACACAAAGAGGCTGGACACAATCATTTTTCAAAGCCTAACCTGAAGATGAAGTACTTGACAGATCTCTTCATATCACAGAAGAAATATCAAAATATTCTGTAACAGATTCCCACTCAAGGGAATCAGGAGAGAGAACGCTAGTCATCTTATGGATCAAAGCTCTATTATATAGGTCTTCCTACCCATGCTCCTCATCCCCTAGGTCCTGCAGAATTAAAGAAAACAAGCAAACCTGATTGCTTTCAGCAGCTGAAATAGTTGCTTTCTTTAGCAACGTTTCAACTTAGAGTATCTAAGAGGTGGCTACTGGGCTTACTGTCCAGACCTTTTTTGTAAGCATTACAATCTGGAAATTTAGTCCAGAAGCAGGTCAAGCCTCATCATTGAATTCTTGCAGGAAATGCCATAACTGTCACCCCCCACTGGCATAGCTATTTCTTTAGTACTCTTTTCATGAGAATGAGCAATACTGCAGGGATGGTCCTTATGATGAACACAGTACAACTGCTTGAATGTACTCACCACAACAGTAGGTGTTTGAACAAAATGTATATCCTTTCTCCTTCCTTTTCCCAAGGATGACCACCCACTTTAATTCCCCTTTGGCTTGGTCTGGGGTGGAGAAGAGGAAAGAGAGTGACAGGAAGGGAACCCTGGAACCAGTTCTCTCTCTCTCATACATTTTTCTTGCACTGACAGAATAGTTGGTGTCCTTGGAACCTCTACCAGCTCTTAGGGGATCCCCAGGTCTCTTACCTGCTTCTAAGTCAGATCGGCAAAATTAAGTTCTTAGGTCCTACAGAGCTTTTCAGACTGAGTATTAGGAGCAGCACATGTACCTATACTGAGCCACCAGTTGTAGTGGCATTCTGCTGGAACTAGCTACTAGAGGCCAGCAGGGACTAAGCAAATATTCATTTTATTGCTGCAGTCAAGAGGCAACACAGAGGACTCTGCAGCAAATTCATCATTAAGTGTTAATGTCACTCACATGAGACTGCAAGTTTGACAGTGCCATAAATGGAGTTTTCCCAGCATGTTTACTAGATTATAAGATCTACTTCAAAAGACAGACTTAGGAAATGCTTTTATTGTAAAGGACAAAATGACATAACTGCAATGTGCTGTACACAGGGTGATAGTGAGATCATAGGATCTACTCTGTGACACACCCAAATTAAAGTAAGGGAAGTTCAGAAGTTGTGGAGTGTAGGGGTCAGATCTGTGGATTCAAGGTACAAGAGTAGGGAAATGGACAAAAGGAAATAATAACTTAATGACCTAACTCAAGAAGCCCAGTTTACTTACTGAACGAAGAAGGACCAAGTAATCATTCTTCAAAAGGGAAGAAGGGTAACTGCATTCTCTAACAACATGCTTAATATTACTGAGACAAACAGAAAACAACCAGCAAGAAGTTGGGTGTCATACTTGGAGATCCTAAGGCCTTTAGTCACAACTGTCTAAAGGTAACGTACACAGATCAGGGAAATACATGCCCTGCTTCAATGTCTACCATTCAGAAATGCAGAGGAGAAGGTGGCAATGAGTTTATTTCTTTTATTTCATTTATATTTAGGTTATTTGGGTAGAGCACTGATCACATCATGATCAATAGCAGGCTCTGCCTGGGAATCTCTATTAGGGATTTACCCTTGGTGGGATAATAAAGTTCACCCCTGACAACAAAAAAGGAAAACAGCATTTTCAGAAGTTGACTCATTGAATGATGATCTTAAAAAAGTCACTCTCCAGGGTGTGCAAGAGTGAAGCCATCTTCCAAATTTTTGGTCTTACAAACTCAGGGGAGCTACCAAGTGAAACGTAGAAGTAGTGCAACAAACAGTGGTATTTTAAAATGGAAAAAGTGCTCTGTCTATGACCAGAGTCCACAATAGCATAAACCGCACACAAAACATATATAGTATCTCTGCCAGCACTGTCATGAAAGGCAGTAGTGATACCAAAAACTGGTTCCAATAGGATGAAAAAATAGCACAAAGTAGCACCAAAGCACCAAAGACTGTACTGGAAGTAAAACTGAAAAAGAACCCCATAAAACTAGGTTTGTTGGGAGCAATGTGATGAATTTCTCAAAGTACAGAGTAATTACACCCTTGACTATATGGAATTGGAAGGCATAAAACTCCAAGCAGAAACAACTGAAAGGTTTGTGTTTTGGCTGCAACCTTGTCAATCAATCCACCCGTGATTAGCTCCTTGAATTTACTTCATTCCCTTTAGGACAATGACACTGGCAATGGTCCAAGTTTTGACTGTACAGGAAAAAAGCTACATTTTAAAAGTAAAATCTCAGAAAGTGGTAGCTTTCATATCTGAAAAGATTCACAGGATAATGAGATAGCAAGCCAATTCAGATTCCAGACAGCACCCAGCAGCTGTTACTTACAAATCCTCTGCAAGATGAGTAAAAGCAGAAAAGATAGCATAACAGCTTGTGTCACATGGGATAAAATTTGACTGTTCACTTGTTATTTAACACATACTGCATGGCTATCACTTGTTATTTAACACATACTGCATGGCTAATGCCTAAATTTTAGACTAGACACAAGGATCTTGGTCAAGAAACAAAAGATTTATCATCTCTAACACTGCTCTCAGGAGACAAACAGAAAAAAAGTATTCATCTTAACTGTGCAAAGAGAAATTAAATCTTGACTTTACCCCAGAAACCGGGGTCAAACAGAGACTGCCTGGGCAATGAAAGGGGGGTGGGAGTGAAATGGCCAGTTTCTGCTCACCCCCCCTGAGAAAATGGAGGTGATATGATCTGCCAATGCATAACAGGAAATCTGTCTGATGAAGTAGAGGGTAAGGGACCTTCTGCACGGACCAGGCATTCTCTCTTTGCCAAGTAGTGGATATAGTGCATAGCACTTTATCCAGAATTGGCTCATGCATGCGAAAAAGGGGCCAGCATTGCAAGGTTTGTATTAGCATTGTATTGTAATAGGGCAAAACTAGAAAAGCCCTGATGGCTGTCTCAGTGATGGTCTCCCATGACTGACTCTCAGTCATGGTGAGCAGAAGTGCCGGCTGAGACACTGTTTGGTTGGTTGGCAAGCACTGGGGAAAACAAAAATGAAAAAGATAATGACAAGAAACCACGGAGAGAATGCAGCATAAATGTAAGAAATGGTGGACAGAGTGCAATATGGCTCATATTTACAGCAGGCAGTCAGCAGCTTATCTTTAAGAAACTTTAGCCAGGGTGCTGATGATGATATCCTGTGGCAATAGGAGAAAATGCTGCAAAAAATATTTCCCATAACATAAACTGGCTGGTCACTGGAAAGTTACTTTTTAACATATAGCTATCAATATAATGCTTTGTATGTGTTATAAATACCTTCCATACCCAGTTTGAGGTTGTTCTCCCCTCCTGGTAGGTGCCTTCATCTTGGAGGGGAGGCTAGATTTATGAACAAACATGGAAGAGAGGACTTGTAAGGCAGACCATGGTCAAGGCACTCCTAGAAGGGGATTTTATGGTCATACAATCCATGGAGGCACTACCACAATGGATTTGGTTAGGGAAAACAGACAACATCTTAAAAAAAACTGTATTAATTTTTCTAGACAAATTTTAAGAACCCATGCAGATACAGTCACCAAATCAGCACAATCTTTGTGCAAGTCCCTTAGCTGCAGTATTCCTGTGGCGAGTCAAAAAATATCCAGATGCATCAGCTCTTTACCAAAGTTAAGAAACACAAATTCATAAATAAATAGCTCAGAAAGAGAAAAACAGGGTTAAGACATGGCAGCAAAACCCACCAGGAATAGCAAAACACTATGTAAAGAGAAGGTAAAACAACGTGTACAGCATTGAGAAAAGAAGGCAGAGGACATTAAAAAAAGCTTCCAAGTACCTCCATAGAATTCATAGTGTTCAGTTAAGCTTCCAAGTACCTCCATGGAATTTATAGTGTTCAGTACTGTTTGAGGGTAGATATAAAGGTGGATAGGTTATAGAAAATGTTTGTGTCTTTCGGCTTTTCCCAGTTAGGGGTTGCCACAGCGGAACTCCGGTCCGCTAATAATTGGCAGTAGAGTTTTAAGTGCTGGCTTGCCAGGCCTAACACACAACCTTCAACGAGGGAACACCTGTTCATGCATGTCGCCACACAGAAGACGCTCTAACTGAGAATCGAGCGGGCAACGTCTAACTGTGAGGCGACAACGCTACCGCAGCACCACCACCGCAGTGTAGGTTATAGAAAATACAATTAGTTATTTCTTAGAAAGGGGGCTGGATGGTTGGAACAACCTTTCTGAAGTGACTGTAGGGTTGAAACAGTAAATGCATTTAAGAATGCAAGTGACAATCATAAAATTATACTTATGAGGACTGGAGCAGAGTGAAAATTATGGGATAAGTTGTTAGATTACATTCTGCATGTTAAAAATAAAATGGGCAACCTAGATAGCTGATACAGACCTTTCCTGCCATCAGACTGGAGCTGTTCAGTCAAAATCTTTTTATTACTGCATTTTCATAACCCTGTATATACCACTGATCCACATAGAAAGCGCAAGAATTGAGTGTGCAAATTTCACCATTTTGAAAAATAAACTGCAAATCAGTCATTTAAACAGTAAATTCTGAAACTCGTGGTTATATCCTGCAAACACTTTTGCACCGTCAGTGCATGTGTGTAGGGGCTGTGCTCCAACAAACCCTGTTATTTATATATACTAATACCAAAATCATTGTACTTTGGTGTATGTGGAATATTCCCTAGATAACAGAATCCTGGATTTAGTAAATACAGCCATAATTCACAGTTTTATTCCTGATATTCTGAGACTCACAATTATGGTTGGCAGAATTTCAATAAACATCCATCTGAGGGATATCTTTATGGGGTGATTTGTAAGCAGTACTTTTTATCTACTGTACTTTATAACTATGAGGACATAGTCAATATACTAGCAGATAAAGTTAGCTCTAACTTCACCCCCTCTCCCTCTCATATCTCTAGAACAAATACCAGCACCCACCCACCCCTCAAATCTTCCAGAAACAAGTCCTCAAAGCACAATCTAAGTCAGAGAAAACTGCTTCTCTGTGGCCTGATAACATACCAGGATGCTTACTAATCAACCTGAAATAGGACCTGTCAAGCATCCTACAGAGGTTCTTCAATACCAGCCTCCAATCAGGGTTTGCATTGAATGAGTGGAGGACTGCAACAGTCATCTCCTGCACAAAGGTAGGGCATCAACTGATCCAGGCAACTACAAACCTGTAAGCCTGACCAGCTTCACCTGCAAGGCTATGGAAAGGGTCATTATGAAACTGAAAAATAAGGACATATGCAGAGTACAAACTCATGACCTGAGCCATTTCAGTTTTGTCAAAGGCAGATCCTGCCTACTTAATTTGGTCAACTTCCTTAAAAAGGTTATTGAAGCAATATGGTTATGGGCAATTTTGTACACACACACACACACACACACACACACACACACACACACACACACACACACACACACACACACACACACACACACACACACACACCATATCTATCTTGCAAAAGTGTTCTTCACTATCCCCCATTCAGGTATACGTGATAAACTCATCTAGCTGAATGTAAATCTCTGTGTAACTCATTGGTTAGCAAACTGGCTCAAACAGAACCCAGAAAGCTAGGGTAGGTGGATCTACCTTCTCCAAAATATTCGCTAATGGTGTACTCCAGGGTTCAGTCTTTGGGTCACTTCTCTTTGGCATCTATTTCTCAGAATTCAAATCTAATGTGAAGAGCTTAAAGGTGACCAAGTCTGCACATGACCATAAACTTGGTGCTATCATAAACTCTCCACATGATGCCAAGATGTTTCAGGAAGGCCTTTCCCAAACAAATAGCTGGTGTCAAAGACACAGCTTAAAACTAAACACCAAAAAATGTGTAATTGTATCCTTCAACAAGCATGACATCCCCTGCAACCATCAGATTAACAACACAGCCCTGAAAATTGATCCAGTAGCGAGGAGTCTGGGAACCCATGTAGACGATGAGTTGTTATTCAGTCTCTATGTATTCACTGTTGTAAAGAAGTCCTTTTTCATTGCACAGCTTACTAAGTAAGGGTATGGCACCCAGGTCCAGAGGAGTGATCATTCCACTGTATACTGCACTCATCAGGCCGATCACTGAGCATAATGCCCTCTTTGGTGCATACCTGTCCAAACACCTGGCACAACTCGAGTGACCACAATGTTTTCTCACTAAGAAAATCAAGGGCCTAAAAATCAAAAGCTTCATTGATCTTCTCAAAGCCCAGTCCATTTCTTTGGTATCTTACAGGCTACTGAGAGGTAATGTTTACCTTGCTTACAGAGCCAATGCTGACCCCATTCTTTTAAATCTATTACATACCCATTTGTCCAATACTGGCAGAAACACCCATTCAAGAGTCTCAAGAGATCTCAGTCTCTTCTGCAACTTAAATAGAATATACTGGAGTGACAGATGAGTCTCGTAAAAATGCCACTTTTCTGGAATCATCTTCCTCTCCATGAAAAACAAACATGTTCCTTACTCTATTCAAGCATAATCTGGATAAGTGGATGGGAAGCCATTAGTTCACATCTAGATTGGCACTCCTATTTCTTACGGATAGGAGTAACATGTAATTGTCTGCCTTCCCTGAATTATTCTCATTAATATTGCAAAAGGCTCTGGGTTAATTGTAGTTAAAATACTAGGGCTAAAAACTTACTGGGGGATGCATGAGTAGGCTTCTAAAGATCCTCATAGATCATTAGCCTAGTAAGTATCTATGAATCACATATACAACACTGGTCTAAGGGAAGTTTTTGAGGGGTGAGTTGCAGAAATCATCTTTCATGGTGAAAAACTAAACAAAATGTGTGGCAGCTTAAGCTAGACCTACCTAATATACTGGGGGATATGCAGCAATGCATTCATAAACATGAACTTTCAGATAGAAGGACAGCCCCCTCAAAGAAATTTGGGCCCTCAAATGAGCCATCAGAAGTTAATACTTAGGCGCAATGCATACCGCCATTATATTGTGAAGTGTTATCTACTACAGTAAGGAATCTCACACTGTGGCTGAAAAGATGTCCATAGGCTTTATCTCCATGCTTGTGATAAACAAAGAAAACAAAATAAAATCACTCTTACGTCTTATTTGTGCCAGGTACTACTGTGTCTTACATCTAATTGTATAGTATATTATGGTCAGCATTCATGCTACTTAAAGGAAACTCTGTTGACTGAAACTAATCACACTGAATAAAACTGAAAGCCACAATATGCAAAAAGCACTTTCCACTGAAAAATATATAAAATGCTTTAAATCTACTAAATAAAAGAAACTACTACTATCTAGTAGTGTAGCTAGGATGAAGTAAAAGGGGCAGCCACCCTAGACACAATGTGTTATGGGGTGTGATCGTCTGCTCCGTTTTCTTTTTTTATTCTTTTTGCTTTAAAATTGAGAGCAGGAGAGGGTGTTAGATTGGGGAGCAGCACCAGGTACCCAAGAGCCAGCCACAGCTGTGCTAATAACAGCAGAACAAACATTTGTGCAGAGGGTTACACACCATGTACCTCCACATTTTACTTCCTCCTTGGTTGCCCATCAGTGGAGAAGTCAGCAACTCTTACAAGAATATAGTTGCATTTTCAGCATAAGCAGCAATACCCCACTTCCCTTCCCAAACTTCACTCAGACATGCCTTCACTGTATCAGCATCATTCTGTCATTGATAAAATGGTTCCCACTCTAATTACACAATTCCTTATGGTCACTGTACCAACAAGTAATGACTGTGCATTTTCAGTGTCTAACAGTGCAGATTTTTTGTATGTTGTTTTAGCTGCTTCTTTCACATTTCTCATTTATGATAGTAACACTTTGGAAATAACTTATGTCTTCTTTGCGTTACCTACTTAACTTTGTAATGTTTACTTTAAACTGTTTCTTTTGTGTTCTCTTAAGTTTTTATTATGCATAATATTATTTAGTGTTACACATTTAGGTGCTCTTTTGCTATAACTCTCTTATCCTATCATCTGGATATTGTGATATTACTTAGAATGAAAACTTATGATAATGAGCTTGTCTTCATATCCTGTAACTTGCTATTGTTAGTTTTGATGTATTTACAAAATTCCTGTCTCTGACTTCCTCCAGTGTCAGGATCATAGTAGAAAACAGCTCTCCCTGCAATCTACTTATAAGATTAACAAACAAAGGTAAAGTAGAACCCAACCCCCAGCATAAGGCATGATAAAGAAGTGATCCAAGCACTTAAGCATGAAGGTGTCAAACAATGCCTAGCTGCTGGAATCATGATCCAACAATACTGCTTGGTTAAGGTGTCAGCCAATGAGCAAGTATATGCACATAATATAAATACAGCACAACAAGCATCAGTGGCCCCATGGAGTGGCATCTGACAACGGCAATTTAACGAGTGGCTCCTCTTCTGATGGCAAAACATAAGGTAGTTTGCAATCCACTAAAATAAGTTACTTTGCTTCTCCCAGTCCATCTGTACTTACAACATAAGAGAAAACCAACTGTTGTGGATTCATGAACTCACACATCCTCTTAGAGTAAAACTTGGATTGTTGATGCATGTACAGGGTACAAAGGGCTCTCACTTCCCCCAGGGTTCTGCCATCAAAAGAAAATAAGGAGAGGAGTAGATTGTTTTTAAGGATAATTTTGAAGCCATTGTCTGAGTTATACAGACTGGTCCTAAGATACAATCACTGAGGAATACCAAACAGGGCTCCCTCCAATTAGGGTCTGCATCTCAGAAATACTGTGAGCACAGCTGACAAACTCCAGAAATATCAAACCATTTGGTTTAAATATGAGCATGCATTCTTGCCAGTCATAAAGCTTAACTCGCAAGAAGAATACAAGTTCCCAAGGACAGCAGAGATGAGGAACTGCTTTCGTGAACTACTTAACCATCTAGTGCTGGGCCATATTTTGTCCTCCACAAGGTCAAACTGGACCGCTATGGCAAAAACAAACACCTCAACTGTAGAACAACTGACATCCAGGTCATACATATTCCTGCAGACTGAATGTGGTGGCTCAGGACACCTCTCTATCCAGAAGAAAAATTTCTTCCACTCAGCACAGTAGTTCTGACAAGTGCAAGGCTCCAGGTGGCTTTAGGGATTTCTAACATTCCAGATGAAACATTCAATGGAGACAAAGTAAATAAAGACACAGACACTGACATGGATAGGGTGTTACCCCAGCAGAAGGGGACTTCCATAGCTTATACCGGTATAGTTTCCCGAGTGGTCAGGAACCTGACAGCATGACACTACACCCTTCTTAGTCAAGGGGGAAAAAAATGAGTCCAGGTCTTTCCTCTCTGAATTTTGTGATCAGGTATGGAATTAGAAGGAACCTAAAAGGCACAGAAGAATCTTCCCTACCATGGAGAGTGGACTGGGTGGACTGGTTTTACCTATGTGGCAAATACATTAATCTTAGCAGTGCTGTGTTTCTAGAAGATCTTCACCAGACAGAGTTCCTGAATTTTCAGATCCAGGAGAAGACTGGCACTATAGCCAGGAGCAGCCTTAGGTCAACTGGTACCCTAGACAAAAGGGTTCCTTGGCACTCCGCAGCACCACCCAGTGCCCTCATCCTAATCTACCTACACCAAATAAATACTGGAAAAGCGCCCCTGCTACAGTGGCGCCCTAGGCGGTCGCCTAGTTGGCCTATGCCTATGGCCGGCTATGACTATAGCTCAGGGAATCTGACAGCATATTCATTTTCTGCATGAAATAAATAGCTGTTAAGGTAATGTCCTAGTCTGTGGTCCAGTGTCAAACTTGTACTGATTTTCTGCACTGGGGGCTCAGCTCTGTGGCCCTAACTATAACCCAGATAACGTGTTTGATTAGTAGCCCAGACATTGGGAGGAGCCAGACAAGGAGGTGGGAATGAGCAACTTTTTTCAGGTCACCCAAACAAAGAGAAGGACAGGGTTGGGGCACTTGCTCAGGGATATCTCCATGTGTTAATCACTGATGCATACCAGGGTCATCTGGGCATGCTGTCTGAAAGGGAGTAGTATGGATTTAGTTAAGTCATACACATGGAGGTTGGGAGGGTGGCTTAATGGTTAAGGTGTTTGCCTTACAAACACAAGGTGCAGGGCTTGAGTCTCACAAGGGATAATTGGCTAGGCTTAAAATGGCTCGCAAGGGCAGTTAGCTTAGTACTAACCTATGAACCTATGAACCTATGAAACTATGAACCTATGGAGGCATGAATAATTACAATGTGAGCACACTGTACACAATGCATAGATGCTATGGGCATGCATGGGTAGGGAAAAACTGGGTGATGCATACTACAAAAAGGTAATGGATGCTTGGATGATGGCCTCATGATCAGCTGTCATTTCACAGGGTAACCAGGCTGGTGATGGGCCTCTCCTAGTGAGGAACAAATGGGCCAATAGACTGCGTGTATCTTGGAGGGGAGGTGGTATTGGCATGGGAAGTCCTGTTTGTTCAAATACAACATTATGGCCTGGTTGCTTGTAGAAGGAAGGGATCTAGTTTCAGCTCCTCTTCCTGAGCATTTAGGATAAGATAATTCCAGCTGGTAAATGTGCCCCTCCCCTTGGGGATGCACTTTCTTGAAAAAATGGAAGATCCAAAGTGATAGTCTCAACTTATTAGTGAAGCATTAGGACCTGCGATGGATTTTGCAGCAGTAAGAGAAGGCTACCACTTGGAGAGAAGTGGCAGCTGCCCATCACTCTGGAGACAGCTCATAAGGATGTAACACCAAAGGGAGGTTCATGAGTGCATGATGATTTCACAGCCAATGACATCTCACTGTCCAATGCTCTATCTACATCCTCAGATGTTCAAACAGAAACATGAAGGTCATGGCCATCGTAAGATCCATGAGGGAGAAAAGAGTGTGTATCCTCTGCTACATTCTTATCATCATCATTATTATCTTGGCTATTACTTCCGGAGCCTTCTCTGTTGGCAGGAATTACTAACACTGAAGAGTATCACATTAAGCCCTGATAAAAGCAAACCACTGAGTTTGAATCAGAGAGTATGTGTCCCTATTTATAGACACCCTAGGGTCAGTAATTAATGGCATGACCAAGCCAAGTAAACTACTAAGGAATCTTTTGATGGGGTCATAGACAGCCACTGATGAAACGAAAGTGAAGGTCCTCCTCCTGCAAAGTCTCCACCACCATTGCTAGTACCTTGGCAAAGGCTCAGATTGCAGGGAAATTTGGTTTAATGTTACTATCAGTCATGCAAGCAATTGCACCAAAATGGAAATCAAACATTAAACCATCAGTAAATAAAGTACTGAATATATAAAATGAAACAAAAGTCTAGGAGAGGGGATCATTTCAAAATGAATGATGCAAATCTTATAAAAGTAAACAATGCATTTGGAAACATTGCATACAAAATAATACCAAAGTAGATGAATAAAGTTAATCGGCCAGCAGAAACTGAAAAATATATGAGTACTTTGGAATGTATGTGAGTAAAGAACAAAATATATGAGTACTTTGGAATGTATGTGAGTAAAGAACAAAATATATGAGTACTTTGGAATGTATGTGAGTAAAGAACAAAATATATGAGTACTTTGGAATGTATGTGAGTAAAGAACAAAATATATGAGTACTTTGGAATGTATGTGAGTAAAGAACAAAATATATGAGTACTTTGGAATGTATGTGAGTAAAGAACAAAATATATGAGTACTTTGGAATGTATGTGAGTAAAGAACAGAATTATGAGTGGGATTGTATGTATAGTTCATGTACACGATAATGGAAAATGTTTACTGAGATTTTTCTCTTTTCATTGCAAATAATGATGCAAACTCATATTGAATCAATGATAAGATGCATGACCAAAGATGTTAAAAAAAATCTCGAGACTGAAGAGAACAGACCATACAGTGATGCTATGTACTGAAAGTGGCGTTCTTCTAGAGTGAACTGGTGACAGCTGCTCTGTATGCTCAGACAATGATGTATTATTATGCCTGGCAATACTGTCTATGTGTCATACAAAAGCAAAGCCATCATCATCTGGACAGTCACCATGCAGAGCTTGACACACTGGGTGGGCTCCCTGAAACTGCTGCATTCAAGATGGGATGGAAGTCTTATATCCCATTCAGAATGAAGAAAACGTGGAAGTTAAATATTTTGCCTTTCTTTTTAAACAGGAAGAGCCTGTAAAGCCAGAGAACAGTGTGGGCTTGTTCCAAGAGCCCTGAGGAGACCATTGGGTCCCTGAGTTCACTGTATGATTTATTTATTTATTTATTTCACATTTGTTAATCGGGTTAGTCTGAATGGGCAATATGCCCTTTTTCAGCAGAGACCCGAGGAGAAAAGCTCCAATTACATAATAATCAATACATTGATTAATACAAAAAATTAAAGTAGGAGAACAATTGGTCTTTATACGTTTTTTATGTAAGAAATACATAAAAAAACAAGGAAAAGAACATATAAGTAAATCCTAAGAACGTATTACACTAAATAAGAATGTCAGTGATTTAAAACAATTTGTAACATTCAGTGTGACAGTAATTGCAATGTAAAACCTTAAGAGTAGGTGGGGGCTAGGGATAGAAGAAGAGGTGGAGATAGACAGGAGGGAAGTTTGATGTGATACATCAAAAAAACAAGGAAAAAAACATATAAGTATGATAGCTCAATACCGGTGGTCAGCTTGCACATGGAGAATGCACTCTCCAGGTAATGCTTGACTTGACATGATTGCAGAGAGCATAGTGCTGGTACCAGCCTGTTCTCTCTAAGGGTACACTAATTCTCATGAGAACAGTTCCTGAAAGAAATAAACTTAACATCCATCTGGCATTTGTGATAAACTCATGGGCCAAATGGAACAGGAGGACACATGAGATTCTTCTCTGTCTTGACCAATGAGGCCTATGTGTTTCAGAGCAAGCTCAGACAGATTTGTCCATCCTGAGGACAACCACTCAGCCAGCTCTGGATGACTCAAGGGACTACTTTGTTTAAGCAGGTCAAGCACAGGCATGCTCCCGATGGTCTAACATGGAAAGGAGCATGTGGATATTTGGGAATGCACTTTCCTGAAGGTGGGTGCCTTGGGTACATCTCTCATGCTTCTTCCACTGGCAGCTAGTGATGGGTGTGAAATCAGCCTCCAGCTAGTTAAGGAAGTGCTTAGGACTTGCACAGGACATGAAGCTACCATATACAAAGACTTAGCACAAGGATTATGAGACAGATGTCTGGCTTCTGGGTTCCTTACTTCTCATGCCATCCTGGCACCATCCTGGCAAAACACACAGGACTGGTCTGCACATCCCTGCACTCAGCATCCTGTGTATACATCATTTTAAGAGAACTGAGGAAGGCCTTACACTTTTTCCATCTCCAGTGGGTGGCTGGGTTGAAAAGCAAGCACCCACTGTATGTTGTGCTCTATTACCAGGTACACAACCAGTGAAGGTCTTGTTTTACAATCTGCCAACTGTAGGAACACTTTGAAAGTTTCAGCATTTAGGCACTGAACATGGGAACTTTTCCATGATGAATGCTAACATTGAGATCTGAAGTGAGAGAAGAGTGGAAAACAAGAGAATGTGGCAGGGGCTGAACATGCTCTCTCAGGCTGAAACTTGGTATCATGGCATTCGGCTGCAGGAGGCATGCACTGTCCCTGTATGGGACTGAGACAAAGTTCAGAAATTTGGTGAACTCGGAAACCAGAAGAAGAAATCTCAGCAGTTACCAAATGCTGTAAGCCTCTGAATACAGATTAATGCATTTTCTGATTGCAATTATAACAGGTATAGGTAACAGAGGTCATACAGACCAGAAGGAGGGTCACCTAGTCAATTATACTTTTTTTTGCTGACCTTGGATCTGTATATTGACTTTTACAAGTTCTCATTTCTAAAGGAAGAAACACTGTCCATTGGGTGATATATGATAGCCATCAGAAATGAAAGTAGGTAGCTGTGGCACTGCAGAGTAGATGGATAAAGCCCTGATTATGACTCAGTAAATCTTTGTTCAATTAGCAGCCCTGGCACTGAAAGGAACATAGCAGGAAGGATGGGAGTTAATTGTTGATGCTGATCATCCGACTCTGGTGGAAAGGAATTAGTGTGCCTGTTTACCACAAACTTCAGCCAGAGGGCCAAGGTATTTGACTGTACCACCTATTAGAATGGAGGATATGCATTGTATTAACACTGAAAGTTGGTCCAGGATGGGTAAAGGTAATTTGCTGTTAGGAAGTCTGTCAAATTGTGGTACTAGCACAGCCCTCCAGCCATGTTATAGATAGTGTTAATTAGTTGGGAGTGGACCTCATGTGTATGACTGCTTGTCAGTGCCTGACTCTCTCCATCACTGGGGAACAAATGGGTCTGTACATTCTCCCCCATTTTAGGAAGAGAAATGGGCCACAGTACTCTTACCTCAAATGGGGAATTAATGGGCCAGCTCTCACCATGGTAGGAGCATAAAAATGAATTAATACTCTACCACTGTGCCTGATGGCAGGGAGGGTGAGGGTAAACAATGAAAGAAAGCAAGCTATTGGAAAGTGAGAAGGAATATTGCGGTATCTAAGATTTGTACTTTTATGTCATCAGGTAAATTTTCAGGTAGTAAACAAGCATGTCAATGAATTACTATACCAGCCACAGCAGCTCTAATAGCTGGATTATCTGCACCCTATGTGCACATTGGTGCCTGAAGACTCACTGACATAGCAGTTTTTATTGTTGAAATCAACTCCTCCTTATCTTTGAATTTGGTTAAGTTATTTACACCTACCAGCACTTGCCGCAGCACATAATTCTGAAAAGATAGTGGTTATAAACCAGTTATGATCTCATAGTGCTGGATTTGTAGGAGTATGAATCCTCTTAACTTATCTGTCCAACAACAACATTTCTCTACTAAAAGAGAAATATTTGCAGGAATGGAAGATACACTGGGGTCCGTAGAAGCTGTAACACATTCTTAAGGTTGCACAGGTTGAGATCAGATTACAATGAAGACAAAGCTTAATGTTATCCAACTTATGTGACATATAAATCATCTGACCTAAGGGCTGGTGGCTGTGAATTAGAATGCCTTGAAATTCTGTTTCACAAATCTTGGAATTTTGAAAAGAGGGGAACTCTCCCTACAGATTCTGGGACCTTAATCATTTGAGACAGTTTCCTCTCAGCACAAGAACTCAATATTAATGACTAGTATACACCATATGTGCCCTTACAGACAACAAATATTTCCTAACTAAACATCAGGAGGCACAAATTAATGAATATACAACTCTTTTTTCAAACATTTTTGGGAGGCTTACCCACCCACAGAACCTTCAACGACAGTTCTTCTTTTCATTTCTAGCCTTCATATCTATCATCAGCTGGTGCAAGTCAGAGAAACTAATTTTGGACATGATGCTAGTCTAGTCAGTTTACATGATTAGCAGTTCATCTATAGACTGTCTTTGGGACATATGAGGAAACTGGAACACCCAGCAAAGATCCATACTGACTTAGGCAGGTATGTCATGTATATTCCACACAGAAGGCACCCCAGTCAAGAAATGAAGTAGAGAACCAAGTGTTATGAGACAGCAATGCTACTTTCTGCATCAGTTTGTCACATACCTCTCAACTTCTTAGAGCAAGAAATTTGAACAAAGCCATAAATAATGGGGACACTTTTTAAATATTACTCTTACATACTTGGAAAGTTGATAGAATAACAGGTTTTGTATTAGCACAGATTTTCTGAAGGGTATGAAGTCTGAAACTCAAATGTCTGTCATTATTTTCTAACTTAAACCCTGAGTGCTTTGCCAATGATTTGCTAGAAAACCACAATCATATAAGAAATGAACCGAAAATATGAGGCAAAAATCTGGACATTCTACAAAAATCTGTACAGCTGAGAGGTATGCACTTTGTCACTTCATGTTAAAAAAAAAACTTTGGGTGAATCACTACATTAATAAGATATACAACAGAAAAAGGAGATATTTAATTGCTTGCATTTGCTAACCAGGGCAGAGCATTGATCCACATGAACCTTTTCCAGACTCAACTCAGGAGCTCTGTTTCGTTAACTGACTTGGTCAGATTCATACAGTAGGTAAATGGAGGCTAACAGGCTCAAACCCTGGACTACAGGAAGCAGTCTGTTCACACCTCACAGCCTTAACCCTCTGTGCTGCCAGACCTTTAAACTATTAAGTTTTCAAAATTAACCTTACTCATAAAACAGATCTGAATTAACTAAAATGTGATAAAAATGAAAAAAAAAAAATATGCAGACTTTAAAATAAGCAAAAATATATGTCAAAGCAAAAATACAAAGGGAAAGTTCCTTATAGTTACAGATATGACAATTGCAGCCATAAATACAACTGGAAACTGTAACTGTAGTTCCATGGATCTAGACATTATTTCTGGTATTTTCTTATATAGAATCATGCTAAATCCTTTTTGTGTTAAACACAAAAGGATAGATTCCAAAAGAATTGCTCTCAGTAGAAGTCTGCCCTGATATTGAAAGACTTACTCTCAGCATAAGTGACTTACTTTGGCGTAGGGCCTATCTAAATACAGGCTTACACTGGGGGCAGATTCAAAAACACCTGCTTTTACCTTGTTCTCAGTCAGGGCTATAGCTAGGATTTTCAAATTTGTACTCACAGTGGTGCTGCGGTAGAGTTGTCGCCTCACAGTAAGACACTGTCCGGTTCAACTCTCAGCTAGAGCGTCTTCTGCATGGAGACATGCGTGAATGGGCGTACCTTCGTTGAAGGTTGTGCGTCAGGAATGGTAACTCGGCACGTAAAAATCAACTACCAATCATTAGCGGACCGGAGTTCCGCTGTGGCGAACCCTAACCGCCGAAAGACACAACAACAACAACTCACAGCTCTCACACTGCTGCCCCCCTTCCCCAACCAAGCTGCAACTTCATATAAATTATTTTCTCTTTTTTTTTCAGTTGTCACCACCTAATTGTCAAGCTACCCTTCTGTTAATCTGTTGATATGTTGATTCAGTTATTCCTTCATATCCAGAGTCTCAACTTATGGGGGGTGGGGGTATTCTGGACTTTACACTCAGCCGAGAAGTGAGTTAGGATCTGGGAGTGGTGCCATCATCCTAGATGGCCATTCACACATATACTCACACACACACACACACACACACACACACACACACACACACACACACACACACACACACACACACACACACACACACACACACTCACACTCACACACAGTGACAGTGGAAGACCCAGCAAGCAATCCCAGGTAGCAGCAGCAGTTAGCAGCTTGTGTTACAGAAGTTTAACTTCTAACATGCGTGGTGGCCACGCACATATTTGTTTTTAGATTTTAATTTTATTTTGCACTTGCTAAGCAGCAAAATTGCTGCTTAGCAAGTGTAAAATAATGTAAGCCATTATGTTACTTTCAGTCCGAGCTCCATGGCAGCTTGATATGGTGCTGTGAAGCAGCAGACTTGTTTTTCAGTGTGCATTATCTGTAGATTAATGCCCTGCTGGAGAATGTTCATTCTGCAGTTTGAGTGCCAATCTACAGGTCTCCCATTCTCTAATATAATGTACACATCATTATCACCTACTTAAAGGTTGATTTAAGGGTAGGTGTGAAAAAATGCACCCTTTGTTAAAATCCCATTTAGATGCAAATGCCAGTACATTCTCAAATCCTTGTTTTTAGAATATTTTTTTAACTAAACCATGGGACTTCTTCAGGGTCCTAGTCAGCTGGATCAAGGTCAAATGAGGCTCTAGGAAGGGTAATGAATCCCCCCCCCAACACAGCTACCCCACTCCCATACACAGCCCTCCCCGCAGTCATTCCAGTGTGCCATTAATTGGCTATTTCTCCTCATTTACCATAAACACTGTTCACATCTCTCAGTGTGCATACTGTTTTCTACTTTACTTCTACAATGATTAGAGATATTTGGATTTAATTTAAAACTTTAATTTCAAACTTTACAGCACAAAACTGATAGACATTTGCTAAACAAAGCACTGCAGTCTCACAATGAAAACAGCATTAAAACTTCTCTGCTTTTGAAACTCAGATTCATTGAAACCCACATTCAAAGAAAATGCATCTGGCTAATGGCGGATTAAGTTAACCTTTGGGCTGTTTTCAAATCATAGGCCCCTTGCACCCATTTAGGACCATACAAACATGCAAGAGGTCTTTGATTCACCTTCCTGATTGTATTACATTATATCCCTTGTATAACACTGCACCACTTGTTAGAGCATGTTTTAAATTTATAGTTATGAACATTTTCCAGTAAGCAATGACGTATGAACCAGTTACTACAAAACTGGCCAATTCAGAAAATTGTCAGTACAATCTACTAATATCACTCAATATGCACAATCTCTGCAGAAGTAAAAGCCATCTGAATAATTTCACATTAAAGACATCTGTAATTAATGAGCAGGCCGCTGCTAGCAAACAACTTTATATTTCAGTGTTTCATCTATAAATTCAGTGCCAGCTGCCCTTGAAGAATAAATTGCCTATGTTACATTAAAAAAATGTAAAGCTGGTAATATTACAATAGGGAATGGATGGCAAACTGATAACAAGATCATAAGTACTAGGTATCTTATTCAAATGAGAATATACTCAGCACTGCAGCAACCCCCCCCCCCAAAGTACAATGCACTGTCAGCAATTCGTCTACGTGCTGAAGGAGTAGAGCCCACAGCCTTCTTCACAAACACGCATGCTACCTGTTGTGCTACTAAGCTTTTAAATTCTGTATCACAATAGTGATTTCATTTGCAAAACAAAATATCTGTACATTGTAATCAGACTTAGCATGAGCAGCAGTAAACTTTTCTTCCATTGAAGCTCTCAATTCCTTGAAAATGCACCTGAAACTCAATTACCTGAAAAATTCTTAACCTGTAACTCAAACTTGGTTCCTTGAAAATGTACCTGAAAGTCAGTTCTTCCAAAAATGCAGCATGGTAGTTGGGGGTAGAGGATTCAGGCTCTTGTTTTCTATAACTAAGGTACATGTTTTGAGCCTGAGCAAATTACTAACAACCTGCTATCCCTTACTAGGGTATTTCATTCACCCCTACCTACCTTTTAGTGCAAGAAATCTGGACAAAGCCTAAGATAAACAGGGACAGATTTTAAATAATGCTCTCATGAGCTTAGAAAGTTGCTAGAATAATAGGATTTGTGTTAGCATGCATTTTTCTAAAGGATACTAAGTCTGAAACTCAAATGTCTGTCATTATTTTATTTATTTATTTATTATTTTTATTTTACATTTGTAAACCGGGAAATTCCGACTGGACCAGGTAAATTTTCAGCAGAGGCCCAGGGAGAAAAGTTCCGGCATCTAGTTGTACAAAACCATTACAGCAAGTATAACACACAAATACGATGTAGTAAACAGGTTACAACATATATGGTGAACATAGTAATATAACAAGAAATAACTAAACACACTCCAAATAAATGATGGTATAGAAAATAAGTAAAATGACAATGTCAGTTATACATTGGTAACAGAATAAAATATATTAAGTAAATTCTACAGTTAAAAGTTCAACTTTTGAAATGAACAAGCAGGCAGGTGATCAGAGAGCAATTTGGAGAGTTAATAGCAGTATGGGTAAGGTTATGTGATACAGGGACATAACCAGGTACTAAGGAGATGTGATTTGAGGGAGTTTTTGAATATAGAGATGGAGGGGGCAGTGAACACGGAATGTGGTAGAGAGTTCAAATTTCTGGCAACGGTGTGGGAGTAGAGTGCTTTCCCTGCATTATTATTGGCCTTGGTGATGGAAAGAAGAGATTTTTCACTAGATCTGCAGTGTAGACTATAAAGCCCTCAATGATTTTCTAGAAAATTACAAATTTTATGAGGAACAGACAAAATATGGTGTAAATATCTGGACATTCTGCAAAATCTGGACAGTTGACAGGTATGCTACCTACCTCTTACACACACACACACACACACACACACACACACACACACACACACACACACACACACACACACACACACGCACACACCTCTCAACCTCTTAGAGCAATAAAGCCATAAATAAAAGTGAGGCAAAGGTTCAAAAATAGGGAATTTCTTTCAAATATTGCTCTTACAAACTTAGAAAGTTGATAGAATAACATATTTTGTATCAGCATGAATTGTTTGAAGGGTATGAAGTCTGAAACTCTAATGTCTGTCATTATTTTCCAACTCCAGTGTTTAATAATTTGCCAGACAAAAACAGACTGATAACAAGAGACAACAATCTGGACATTCTAAGAAAGTCTGTACAGCTGAGAGACATCATCACATACACACACACACACACACACACACACACACACACACACACACACACACACACACAGCTATCTACCTCTCACATCTACCTATCACTTTTACACACACACACACCCCTACCTACTACTTTTATACACACACACACACACACACACACACACACACACACACACACACACACACACCTGCCAATCTCTTACATGCACCCACCCCTACCTACCACTTTTACACACACAGAAACCTATCTCTTACTTGTCTGTCCATAGTCCACTGTCAAAATGTTTTCTTGTATTTGAATTCCGCGCACACTCACGCACACACCTCTTACTTGTCCCATTGTTCGTACCTTGGTCCACAGTCCAAACATTTTCCTGTATTCAAACTGCACGTGAGCGGAAGATGAAGATGTAAATAGGTTGCACAGTCACAACAGGCATGAGCGGACAGACGCAAGGGGCATTCTTAAAGAACGCCCTTTAAAAAATATGTAAATTTTTTAAAAATTAAAAATGTTACCCCCTCTTCTAAACAAGTTGTACTGAAGTTAGTATCATGTGTACGCCTCCCAACGTCCTTGCTCTCAGTGTAAGTGGTCACTTAAATTGAAAGCAAGTCTTTTGGAATTTATCTCAATATTAGCATGTGTGTGTATTCCTGTTCTATGTCAGCAGGTATAGTCTGATCAAAAAATATTCTCCTTAAGACAGAGGTTAGCAGCCTAAAAGTTAATAAGAGCTATTTTTAAAATTGATTTCTTAACAAAATATTGTAAGATCCACAGCAGATAGAGCCTCCTGGTTAAAAACTAAACAGTGGATCCAAGATGTGGACGTTGATTTTTACCAACAAAAAATATATTAATGATGTCAACAAATTACATATATTTACTTATTTACATTTATTTTACATTTGTTTGCTGGAAGAGTCCAACTGGGCAAGAAGCCCATTTTCAGTGGAGGCCCAGGGAGAAAAGTTCCACAGTGGTTAGTACAGTAAATGCAATAAACACAGGTAATTTAAATACAGAACAAAGTAAAATCTGCATAGGATAAGCATACAATAAAAGTACAAGACCACAGGAAAAACATACAATACCGTTACTGGGAATTCCATTCAGATTATATGGTTGTATTAATATAATGGGTAGTGCAATAAATACAAGCCGAAACCGGTTTGATTATGTGTAGGGGGATTTTTCAACCCTACATTAATAAATGATTTTTTGGATGTGAACTTTGCCCACGCTCGCTGGCGTTTTTTTGGTTGTTCATTTTGTCTGTTTGGCCGTGCGAGGGTTCCACGGGCATCTGCCTCTTGTTTGAAATGGGAAATAGTAACAGTAAGTGTGTGGCTACAGAAGTCAAAAACATGTATTTTACAGTCCATCTAATTTGAAAGGGAACATCTTGTCACTCCCGAGGAATTATTCACCTTATACCTCACTGATCTGAACTATTACAGCAATAACCCATGCCTGGGTGTGGGTAATGCTGGATTTACCCACGGTTGGTGTGGTTTGGTCATCAGGGCAAAGCCTGAGTGGCCAAACAAAGCCTTCCGTGGGTAAATCCAGCATTACCCACACCCAGAAGTGGGTTATTGTTATTATACAATGACAGTACATCAGAGCTGTGGGCAAAAGCAACGGAGAAAGCAAGATCTCCGTTACTTTTTACAAACTGTTTTGCTATGTTAAATGGGTTTAACATAGCGAGACAGCTTTAAAAAAAGCAACAGAGAATCTCTGTTGCTTTTTTAAAGCTGTCTCGCTATGTTAAACCCATTTAACATAGCGAGGCAGTTTTGAAAAAAGCAACGGAGAAAGCAAGATCTCCGTTGCTTTTTACAAACTGTTTTGCTATGTTAAACAGGTTTAACATAGCGAGACAGCTTTAAAAAAGCAACGGAGAATCTCTGTTGCTTTTTTTAAAGCTGTCTCGCTATGTTAAACTCGTTTAACATAGCGAGACAGTGTTGCTGTAAGAGTTATAGTAATGGAAAAAGTCTGGGCGACCGGACCTTTTTCCATTACTATAACTCAGATTTACAACGTGCACACTGACCAATCAGCGAGCAAGTTTTTGAATATTAATGGGGGGGGGGTCATTGTATAATACAAAAAAATATACTGTGTTTTGCAGACCTCAGACTAACCACCTGAAACAACATGAAAAATTACAATAATTTTTTACAAAAAAATCATAAGGGCTGGAAAACAAACTATCAGAAAGGCTCTGGGAGCTGTCATTGTATTATTTTCTTACATGTTACTTAATTGTGATTTCTGCTTACTCCACAGGACAATTTCTGATGCTGCTCACCTTCTGTAAATGGGTCATACTGTTGGAGAAATCAGCGCTAAACCTGGGAACCTAATAGTAAAAAAACAGCAAAAGAAAACGTGGCAGACACATTGTGCAACACTTTTCAAGATTACAGAAATACTTCTTTTTTATAATCAGAAGTTGCTATTATTAATCAGTGACTTCATTCAAAAATAATTTTGATACGTATGTGGGAAATCAACATAGGATTATGGCAATCACCCATCATGAAGGCTAGTATATCATAAGCTTAACAATAAAACCCACTGTAAAATGTAGGAACCATACAATATTCCACAAAAATAACCAACAATTTTAAAAGTCTCAATGATTTCTCATTTGACACTACTTCTTATATCCATCTAGTAACTTCCCAAATGATGGCATATTAAACCTGGCTATCTGTAGTGAATTAAATGTAGTTATTTAAACTTGTTTAACTTTTGTATAGACTGAATAGCAGCTTCTTGGCATGACAGTGGAGATTACCCAGTAGTCTTCACTATAAGTCAAGCCTGCAATTACTTCCTAGTCAAACAGTATCTTTTAAAATGCAAATCTACTGAACAAACATTTTGGCAGATATTTTCTGGCTTTGTGTTCTGTGACAACTTAATCATAGATGACTCAGACAGTAATAACTTCTAAAATGCAAATCTACTAAACAAACATCTGATCAGCTATTTTCTGACGTTGTGTTCTCTAATCATGTCGTACTGAGTTTAATTGCTCTTTACTTGCATAAGGTGCAACTCTGGGGAAGCCACTTTAACAAGACAAGTTCTTCCAGGTCATCCCGAAAAGATATGTGCCCTATGGGTCTTTGCTGGTTAATAAAGGAATAGAAATATGCAACCTGAACACCTGTTCTCTAAAAGTACTTCTGGAAGAAAGTCTGAAAGCACAGAAATTTAGAAATATCTTAACTTATAGTTTGTAACAAAAAAAGTGAACCGAATGAGTCAAGATTTGTACAATGGTTTCATCTTGTATCCTCGTGTTACATCAAGTAATAGTTATTTTCATGGATTGCAGTGACTGACTTTTCCATGTTGCAGATAGGTAGAAGCAACAGTACTATTCAATACCCATGGCCATCATTTTCTGTCATTTACCGTCATGAGCATACTGCATTTATACACAATGCTTTGTTGCAACAGTCACACGTGGGGCTGACACCTCAGGCTACCCTTAGTTTGTTATCACATTCTTTTGGCAATCTATATATGACTGTAACATCACCAGTGCCAACACAGTTATGCACAGGCAGAAGACAGTCACCCACTCCATCTCCATCCAGGCCCTTCCCAAGGGAAGTAATCAGGTACTGAGAAAGAGAAAGTAGAAGGAATGCCTTAATTGTGAAAATTCGCTAACTAACAAAGCCTAGAAGTATGCATAGGAATGGGGGAAAAGAATCCTCCTATTATGGTGAATATCACATAACTAGACTACAGCACTTTAGAGTTTCAAACAATACTGATCAGCTGTCATATGAAAGCAGGACACAGAGAAACCAAAGAGAAACAGAATGCCTTGACCCCAATGGAAAAGATACACTCACACCAGCTCTGTTTACACTGACTGTTTTAACAATTTAACTTCAAACTAAATGGTTTGCTAAAGGTGAAAAAAACAAAACCTGACAGCAGCAATAGAAAGTCTGCAGATGAATCTCAGAAATGGCATAGCCCCAGTGAGCATTCACAGTCTGTTATATCACGTCTTACAGAAAAATGCTTCACAGTGACTCAGACAGATAGAGGTGCACTGTTTAGAAATCACACAATTTTCTTCCTTTTGTAATGTAAACTAAATAGATTCAGCCTACTACCTAATACATATTATTTACCTGAAAAATCTAAACACATTTATAATGTACAGTTTCTTCTTTTTGCCAGAACAGAAAGCAAAAGTTGAGTGACTAAGAATAACAGTATATCCAACCTTTGGGAATAACATTAGTACAAAGAAATGTGCTATCACTGTGTAACACAATATAAGGTTCATTACAAGTATAAACCTGAGTGAAATCATCCTATCCATAACAGATGCCAAATAAAGTGTCATTATAAACTTGAGAAAATTAACTAAATGCATTTCCCTATATACATATCTATATGGGTCTACTTTACAAGACTGAAATGCCAGTAGACCAACTTTCATACCGACAAGATGACAAAACCGAATATCCATAAGGCTGACAATCTAAATCGATGACTCTCAAAAAACCAACCCTATAAAATGCAACTTACTACCTCTCACATACTGCAATAACGAAACTCATCCTAATGAAACACTGCCCTATCACTTTAAATATATGTAATAGGTACCTGATTGTCCCCTAAACCCCACCCACCAACAAAACCAGCAAATTCATAAAAATATCTACACCACCTGCATGAATATCGAGTGGAGATCTGTGAAAGTAATAATTATAATAATTTTATTTTTAATGTTTTTTTGTTTTTACAGGTGGGGGGCTGTGTCCCCGTACACCGTCCATGGGGGCTGCATCCCCCCCAACCCCCTGCAAATTAAATATACCAACTCTGAGATTACACTACAGTGCAGAAATGAGCATATTTCTTGTTCCGCTCAGCTCAGGTCAGCAACAGTCATCATTTTAACTGTTCGATCTTGTGGAAGACGTTAAAATGAAGTTTCACTCATCTGCAACTTCGGCGTTGTTGTCTTGGCGTTATGAAAGTCAATCTACTGGCATTTTGATCTTATAAAGTAGACCCATCCATATCTGTATCTCAATACCTATCTATATATAGATGTATATATAGAGATGTAGATATACACATACATATATGAAATGTCAAAAGGGAAGGCAATGTTTCTCTTAATGTGATATCTAAAAGACATACCTTCTTTTTTCTTCTTCTTTTTTGTTTTTTAAATAAATGTTTCACTCAACGCCTCAGACAGGGTATGAAATGCCTAAAGGCAGAAATGTATCAGAGAGCTATTTTAAGACTGTGGACAAATATATGTTCCAAGATGACTGCCAGTGGCTGCTTGCAAAACAAGACTGACTTCCTACTTTGCACTGCAGAAAGTCCTAGCAGGATACCACAATAAATGCCAGAACAAAATCTAATTTCACTGCTTGTAGACTGTGATCAATTACCAGGCAAAGCCTTTGCATCAAATTAAGTAAACCCAATCAAGTATGAACAGACATACATGATTAGTGTTTGCTAAAGAGGCCCATGGTCTAACAATCCAGCCACGCAGCTGCCTGTAGCCCTTCTTGCATCATCTTGTTTCCTTAACAGGCAGAAAAAGTGCTAACTGTGGTGTCTGATTCAGATAAAAAAAAAAAAAAACAGTTTCTGAAGTTTAGCAGTTTTTTACTTTTATTCTATTATATGAAGTTCTTTTCTGGTTTTTGCACATTTTTTTTATTTTACATTATACTTGCTCTTTATAGCCATTCAGTAGAATCATATTCCACCAACCAGCAAAGCACTGCATTTCACAGTCCCAAACCGTGGGAAACCTCAATTCCTGTAGTGGTGTTCTACTTAAAGAATACTAAAAAACAAATTACCATACAGAAGACGACATGAATATTGGACCAGCTATATATGGCAGATGCCATTGATGGCAGGCATTCTGTAAAACTCTTAAGGCTGAATGAAGACTAAAGAGTTAGGAATATGAACTAAAATCAGCATGGCTTCAACTGAAATTTCAAACACTGCTGCTGAAAACGGAATATTTTTAATGTGCTAAAAGCATGAACATAGAGTGCATTGAGAGGAGTCACTGGACAGACTAAGGGGTGACCACCGTGATGGGAGATATGCCACCCATCCAATGAGACCAAGATGAAGTGAAAGTCTTCAAGAATAATGAGTGGAGTTTTAAAACTAATAAAACTACTTCTTATGTTCATAAGAAACGTATTATATGATACATTTTAATAGCAGACATGGCATCTGTCAGAGCAGTTTCACTAAAGGAGCCTCAAAGGACAGAATGATGGTTTTCAAACAATTCTAATCAGTGCCCCTAACACAGCAGTCTAAGTAAAAAGAATGTCAGTATAACCTGGTTAACTTAAAAGTGATAAAAACAGGCCGAGGCATCAGAAACATTGCCAGATGAACAGATGTCCTGTGGGGCTGATGAGAATGTGGTCTAGACTGTAAAAGTAATGGCTAAAGAATTCTGGAAAAGTGAAGTCTCTCACATTTCAGACAAAATCAATCTTGTGTTGAAGAGGTGACATCCAGCACACACATTTTCAGCCACTGGAAAATAATGATAAAAAGCTATACATGCTGGTGTACATGGATGGCCATGACTCTACAGAAAGCATCGGTACACCACAGTTCAATATGAAGTCCGGTTTTGAAAGGCAAGCTGGTCTTTACTCTGACAGCTAAGACTTAGGAATTTATTAAAATAACAGTTTCAATGGATACTAGCACAACTGCTTTAGAAGTTAATAATATGGTGTTGAGTAAGTGAATACTCTTTTATAACAGCACTTCCGGGACTTTAATTCCCTAGTCATGGATATGTAGTCATTATATCTTGGTGTATAACTTGCACTGTGCATTGGAAAAAACAGCCTACCTATGGGTTACCCAATTGTTCTAGAGAGTCTGAGATGTTAAAATATAGGTACAGTCAAGCAGTCTATATGATGTCTGTAAAAGAGTTAGTCATAATGGAATAAGATAATATGCAGTAGAACTTTAGAACTCCAAAAAACAAGTAGAACACAGGGTGCCAACAGTTTATCCATCAGTTTCCCGTAGCTGAAGGGAAACTCTGGCTATTTACTCAGATTCTGATGAGTGTAAACAAACGATGACTCCTGTTCTTTCCTCAAGATCATGAGATCATGACACACTTAAGGAAGCCATTTGTATTGACTCCAAAATTGCACCCTAACCTCTCCCCTCAACACCAGGCTACACCACTTTCCAGATGCACGTCCCTTAAATTCTGCCTTTCAAATCACCTATTTATGTTCTGCTTTATTGCAATTTTCTTTGCACTCCTAAGGACCACCTTACTTTTCCCACTATTCAATGACTTTTACTACCACTAGACCATGTATATATAAAAACACAATAAGTGTTATAGCACCTGACCTGTGTACAGGGCCTGAACCATCAATTTACACAAATTTAGATGTTCATCTACCAGTAATGCTTTTGAACATGTTTGAAACTAAGAAAATACATAAGTAATTAACTGATAACCTTTTCCAGCATGCTGTACAGCATCAATGATAAATGAATTAGCCAAGAAGAATAGACAGTGTCATATGCATTTAATTTTCACTGTAGACATATGTAGTATCTTCTGGTGTGGACACCTGAACCTCATAACAGTTTAAGTATTAAAAAAAAAACACAGACAGCAATGGTGGGGAAGGTTCTACTGCTCCCTTACAGACATCAACAGATAGGAAGTTTACAACTCCCCTAACCCTCACTTTTACTTAAAACTGGTCTGATGGCTCATCTTGGCCACTTCTTCCTTGCAGTGATGACAATACTAAATTGACTGCCGTAGACTGCAGCTATCACAATGCATCATTTACCGATGACTAAACATTTCATTGCACATTACAGTGTTATGATCTGTAAATGTACCTGCACCTATCATCTATGGTTTCATGCAGATATAAATATATATCATAACATTATAAACCAGTCCAATTTATTAAAATATTGTTTCTCAACTGTTTAAAAAAGAAGGAAACTAACCTAGCTTTCAGCATTCCAGACAAGGCACTTAAACTCCACACTTTTACCAGTCTACTCACTCACTCACTCTCTCTCTCTCTCTCTCTCTTTAGCTCCTTCAGTTTTTCAGCACACTCTCTGCACCCTGGAAACATACTGTCTGACTGTTTTTTGCTTGCCAAAATAAACACACTCTTCTTTTACTGCTGTTCTCTTTCAAAGGCATCTGGTTATGGGGAAAGGAAGGAAAGAAAGAACAGTTACTTTTGATGAGCCTAACTGCTTTAAAAAGCCTCACATATGGCTGAGCTCCTCACTGCAATCTGCTCAGAGTACCTGACCTTTTTTTCACATCTCTATACTTTACATCCTTAGCTCCACTAGCTGCTGGTACCTTCTCAATCTGCTTCCTGCTGCCTAGTTTGGGCAATAGTAGCTGCAGTTCTCTGAGCATTTCCTTACAAACTGTATACCTGCCATGCATACCTCTCAGCTGTCCAGATTTTCACAGAATACTCATATTTTTGTGTCATAGTTTTGTCTGTCTCATAAAACTTGTGGTTTTCTGGTAAATCACAGAGGATTAAAGTCACTAAATGATGACATATACTTCAGTTTCAGACTTCACATCCTTCAGAAAAATGCACGTTAACCTGAAGCCTGTTATTATAGCAACTTTCTAAGCTGATCAAATAAATATTTAAAATTTGTTCCTATTTGGGCCTTTGTCACACAATTACCTTAGGCTTTCTTCAGATGTTTTGTGCTAAGAAAATGACAGGTATGAAGTGCCCTGCTCAGTAGGAGTCTTTAAAAATACCCTTAGTATTGTTTTGCTGTAGCTTTTTCTTCTCTCTCAGCCATTCAAAAAAGGAAAAAAAAAAGAGAAAAAATACTTTGTTGAGCTTTGTACTTACAAATTTGTACTGGCTTTGGACTCTATTTTATGACTGGCTAGGGCAAAGAAGACAGCAGAGTTTAATAATCAAATCTAACTTAAGAAAGCAACATCATATTAAGCAGTAATGCATTTTGCCAGCTGATTGATGAAAAATTTTTGATTCCTGAACAAAATGTGAATCCCAGACTAAGGACTGTGTATCTGGATAATCCAAAAAATAAGTGGGTGGCACCACTGGGTATCCTGGAGGGATTAAAATGATTAATCTAGTTTGGCAACCTGTACAGGTTTCAAGGCAGACTGCTAAGCTTGGGTAAGGAGTTAAGTCTGAAAGAATAACAGCATTGTTGTAAAGTGTATACTTTAATCCTGTTTGAAATGTTCAGACATCTGCAAAGTATTGCACAATGCATACAGTCATTTGGTGCTAAAAACATGAACTGGAACTGAGCCAGGAAGCAGAATATGCTGGATGTTCTACACAGTTTGTGGCATGGCAGTCTGGGAAAATTCCTTGTGAGATTTCTCTTTGCTAGAGCTAAAAGACAAGAGGTCTCATCTAGTAACAAAAAGCAATAAATGGACAGTTTGACTTCTATTTAACATCTTTCATTTTAGTTACTTATTTAAGTTATTGATTTATTTGCAAGTAGAAAGTTTCAAGATTTTAGATTTAGTTTGACACTGGAATTTAACAGTGTAATTTTGTTTTGTAGCTAATCTGTGTTCCTTAATTTAAGTGTTTAATTTGTTTTTGAATATTCTGACGCATTGTTGTGATTACAGATGCCTTCAGCTTATTTTAATTTCACATTCATGAATTATATATTTTTTATTTTATTTTAAGTCAATTATTTTACTGCATGAATAACTCTAAGTTTAAGTCTCTGTTGTGTTGAAGTAGTCTTAATATGATGTTCACTGGACTTGTTTATTATTCTTATCTTGAGCCATAATTGTTACTTTTCAAACATATTTGTTTTAAACAATGTTAGATATTTTGCTTGTGTAATCTGTTTATAAATATGAGGAGTTTAAAATTATTTTTACTACTTACATTTAGTAATGTAACATTATTTAGTTTTAATATGTACATGTTGTGTCGTTTGGCTTTTCCTGGTTAGGGGTCGCCACAGCGGAACTCCGGTCCGCTAATGATTGGTAATTGATTTTTACGTGCCGAGTTACCAGCCCTGACGCACAACCTTCAACGAAGGTACGCCCATTCACACATGTCTCCATGCAGAAGACGCTCTAGCTGAGAATCGAACCGGACAGCGTCTTACTATGAGGCGACAACAAGTTTTAATATGTACATAATGGTAGTAAATTGAAATGCATTACTTACACATCCATAATTGTTTTAATAAGCTTAATTCACTCATATTTTGCAATATTTACGTTTTGCTTCATAAAATGCTTTGTTAAAAAAGCATTATTTTGAATGTCTACAGTGTCTCTATGCTACCAACTCACAATTTAAAGGCCTGAATATTAGGAAACCATCTAAGCAGTAAATGCACTGAAAAATCTGCCAATAATTTGTAAACTACACAGACCTTTTTCTTCACATGGGCCTGAAGATGGTGGAACAGTAAATTAATCCACACAACAGGTCATTCATGAGTAGAAGCAGCATCATAAAGTTGGTATTAACATGACAACAGCAAATGAAATGCGAGAACCTGTTTCCTTAATGGTACATCGATGCCTTGTGTGAGCACACAGATCAGAAGACTGACCGATCACAATATGCTTTTATAGTGTACAGCCCTATGTCCATTACTTTTTTGCACACAACACACGACACACGCAACAACACTCTTTGTGAAGTGTCATACCTTGCACTTTACGAAATGGCGGCTTACTTTATAACTGCATATTCTGTGGGCACTTACTGTTTATGAATCTTGCTGTTTGCAGAACATCTAATTCTGCTCTAGACCTGCTGTCTTAGCATTTTGAGAATGATCAGTCATTGCAGTGAAAAGTTTTATAATGTCTTGGATTATACAAATGCAATGATAATTGCTAGAGGGAAATTCCTGTTTTAATAAAATATAATTTTCGACTTGAAATGAGGGTGAAGCCACCAACAGGTAACGGTAAGGGGCTTTGTCCCACTCTCTTACTAGAATGTAACTTTCATATTCCACTATTTACATTTTGTGTTCACACCAGTGAAAATTTTGAAAAGCTTACATTCTCTATCATTATAAGAAACTAAGTATTTCACTGCAGTTTTTTACTATCTATATGACATGTCAAGTAGCACACTTGGAAAAAAAGAAACTCAGTCAGCAAAGTACTGCATTTCATGGATCATACCCTAAAATATATTTATTACACATAAATCTTTAAACAAAATGTGTTTTACCGTTAAAAACTCGCTATGATGACACTCATAAACATAATCGAGAACTCATTAGTTAAATGAGTATTGCAGCTGGCCGGCCACTGGTGGCTCACCCATTACGATTTCTACCTCACAACTCTCAGGTCTGGGGTTAAATTCTCACCTTTAAATTGCTACATATGTGAAGTAAGCAAGTTCTTCACAAGCCTGCAATGGCTTTCTCCGGATATTCTTTACTAGAAAAAATCACAGGGTTAAAAAGTGAACACTCTGGAAAGATGTCAGGAACTGTCAATATATTACTTTATTTAGCTCTTTTGACCACCACTTGATTTATAAAGTCATACATGATGCCGTTCCACCTGAAAGCTTATGTCTGGAATTTTACTGTTGAAGGTCCTAACACCAGATGAGGGACACTAATTCCCCAAAAATAAATATCAATAATAGAAAAAATGTGACATATTCATCAAACATAGCCTCCAAGATCATGGAATAAGCTTTCTCTTACAGAAAGAACAATTCATTTTGTAACTTCCTTCAAAAACAGTCTTGACACATACTGTATATGGAAAATGTCAACATGAGGTTATGGCAACTGAGTTTATTGAATGCCAGCATATTGTAAGCTTGACAACTGTAATCTATTACAGTTATTATCTAATCTATTGAATGTATGAACTATGAACTCCAGTTTCCTCTCACCTCTCCAAAACATGGTGTATGACCTGTTCAATTAAAAAAATGTCCAATATGTAAGCATTTAGTTTGCCCAAGTTATTGTTACAAAGGATGTAAAGAAGACCATTTCACTTACTCACTTAAACAAACAAACAAAAATAAAATAAATACATAATTTAAGGGATACACTTCAGCAAACAGACCCTACCACCCATAAAACTGTAATATGTGAAAGATACTGCAACATGTAACAGTTTGGTAACTTATGGTATTGTCACAGTGTTTAAACAATTTAGAGTGTGAGGAAAAGACAATTGGGTGTATTTTACTAAAACATAGGTAAAATAAAGTGCCATTTCCTACAAACACCGTGCTTCATCTCTTGGTCTTCTCCCAGTGTACAGTGATAAGAAGTGTTTTACTACAATCCAGAAGTTTATGGCGCCTTCACAGCTCTAAGGCTTCATTACATTTAGACCAGTCTGATCTACAAAATTATGGAAGTGACATTAACTGTTCTGAATTAGTTTCCTTCCTGGAAACAGAAAATGCTGCTTTTGTAAAGAAGGGGGAATTTCTAAAGAAAACTTTGTAGCATACCTTAATCATAATTTTCCAGGATTCCCAGAGATATTTGATCTTTGTTTGCATTACTGGACTTCCACAAAAGCTATAAGTTGCCTGGCAGAAGCCCTCTGCTAATATATAGTCTCAACAACTAATTTACAGTTACAAAATGTGCTTAATCAAAGTTTTTTTCCTACATTCTTAAGTTTCACACCTTAAAGAACCATAACAGAGAATAAATAAAATAATTTATACCAAACTGAAATACTGCTATTGATTATAAAAATCTATCTATGGCATTCATTAAAGGCTATTTTGTGCCATTGTATGTTAATACAGAAAGCAATAACATGAAATAATCTACAAAACTATGGACAGGAAAGCCACTCATAATTTCAGGAAATACCAGATATGTAGGAATTTCCCACAACAGACTTTACCGTCAAGGAGGCCCTACATATCAATCAATGACTTATAGAATGCGCCTTTTTTCAGCAAAGGTTCTTGCATTCTCCAGCTTCTGCTACTAGTAGTTTGTGTGCCTCCTACAAATCAAGCCCCATGGGTATGTCCGATTCCCATGGAAACGCGGTAACTGGAAGTTGATAAACAAGTAAAGAGAATTATAAACCTGATAGACTTACCAGGGCAGCCATTTGAAAGGTGAGAGAAGGGCCTATCCAAGCATATGGAGATGGTAGAAGGGTATTAAGCATCCAAAGGATAGGTCCCTCTCAATATGGTGAGCATTAACATATCTGAAAGCAGAATTGGGGAAAGCACTTAGTGCCAATGGATGCCCGATTCCCAGAATCATTGTCCAAGTAGCACTGCTTGATAAAAGTGTGAACTGATGACCAAATGACCATGGATACAGTCCTGAAACATACAGAAGCAATCACATGTCTATAACAGAAGCTTACAAACTCATTGATAAATGGGCCACCAGCTGATTAATGACAAAAATCAATGTGGTCAGTAGTCCATTTTTCTTGGATTTGTTTAGCCATTGTTAGGCATTCTTTAAGTAAGCAAAGAGACAAAAATCTGGTCCATGTTCCTGACCTCATGCACACTTCTCAGATAAAATCTGTAATGACAACTGTGTGAGGCCTTTCTCACCTGAATCTTGTTCCAAGAAATAAAACATGGAAGTGAATGGAATGACTGAAAAATTGGACATAGGGAACAACACCCAATACAGGTGGAAGACCAAATACAGCTTCCTAAAATGCATACCCTGTAGCTTTAAAGATTCTGTGGGTGAAGTTAATAGCTACCAAAAATGACATCTTCCATGAGATGAACTTCCAGTATTCCAATTTAGCTGGTTCAAAGGGAGGACATAAACACACCTGTTGGTCATGAAGCTCAAGTCCTACGGAGGGGAGGGGTTCATGAAAGCTGGGTCTATTCTGGGCCACAATACTCTTATCCACAGGGTCATTATAAGCTAAAATGGCAGAAACATGCACCATGACTGAGGAGTAACTAAGCCCCAAGTGAAACAGGTGTCTGACATGGGCAAAAATTACCCACAAGCTTACTGCTTGCAGAAGTCATGATACTTTGGTAAAATGAACTATCGCTTCCAACTAGAAGAATATATCTGGTAAATGGAAGCCTTCTAAAAACTTCACTGACCTCCAAGAGCTCTGAAGGAAGGTCTGACAGGGTCACAGAACCTAAATGAGGACAGCGACCTGGCTCAAATGTAGAAGTGGATATCTACATCACACAGAGTGACTCCTGGTTTGTACTGGAATGGATTCCTGTACTGCCAGGGCCTGAGTACCTGAAACCACATCCTTCTCAGCCACTATAGCTTGGCTGATCACAAAAGGTAGAGCTCTGGTCTTAACTCTTTTTCCATAATATTTAGAATGTAAAACAAAATCCTCAGCTTAATCCTCTTTTCTCAGGGGTCCCACTTACACTATATTAGGAATGATCTCAAAATGGGCTCCTTAACTCAACAATAAACATCTACCATTATACTCTGTGACTGAATCAAGGATAGGAAGGGAAACTCACCCACCACTGGCATCTTACTTTACCATTAAGCATGCTCCAGACCAAGATGGTGGTTATCATGAGGCACAAGATGTACAGGAGGGTTTGAGTATTAACTCTTCTCTGTTTTTTCACGTACAATGCCAATTTCATGACTTCCTTCATTCCTCTCTTCAGGCAGGAATAACCAGCATTATACAGTATCCATTTCCACTCTAACAAAGAAATTCCTGTGCACCAGAATAAAGTAGGTCTTCTCCCAGTTAACAGCACACTCAGAACCTGCCACCATGGAAAGAGAATGGAAAAGGACAATACCAAGTATTGACTTAACTGAGACATCAGCATTCAGTCACCTAAGAAAGATAACAATGATAGACACGTCTTACAGTCATTGGTTGACCATAACTTCAATAAATGATATGGGCATGATGTTGAACCAGAGAACATCAGCTTCTACTTAGAGTAGTGCAGGCAAAGTGAAATAAGCAAAGCTTCTGTGAGTCTCCCAGACACTTACATGCCAGAATATATCCATCATGTCTAAAGACACCATCCAGAGCCTCTGTGGAAGCAGAAAAATAACCCCTTGAAGAGTCACCATCTGCAATTTCACTAATCAAAGGCAGCTGCTGCTGTCAGTGTGACCCAATACGGGATGAGTAATCCCATCTCCTTCACAGTGAGGAAGAGGGATGGGAATAAAAGCCTCCCTCTTGAGAAGTAAAACAAACATACTCTTAAGTGTCCTTCTGAGGAGTAATGTTTGGACTTGCTCTTAGAGATCCATAGAGACCAACTGGTTTCTTAAACATTACCTAAGAGCTCTAAGACATGATCATGTGAGACAACCGACTGGACTTTGGTGATGGAGGTTCTCCAGGCTGACACAAACTTGGAGAATAAGCCACCAGTATGCACTACCAAGGGATAGTTAGGACTTCTGTGTAGTTTCATCTGATGCCTAACTCCTGTAAGACTTATCAGGGATTCCTTAACTAATGGCAAAATTGAAAGCTGTTGTGATACTTGGGACTTTTGAGGAATTTTTTTGGCATACTGCTTAATTGCCAAACACACTGTAGGCCTTTGAGTTTTTCTAAACATTGAACTTGAAATCACACAGGAATCCAACACTGAATGTGTTAATATTTTTTTTTTATTTTTGGCAAACTCTTAAACTGTCCCACTGTGGGCTTTTGAAGTTTGTCTCCTAAACACTGAAAATTAAACACTGAACTTGAAGTCATGCAGGTATCCACCACTGAGTAATGTGATAGAATCTTATTCTGCTCTGCTACAGATTTACAGATGGTGTTAGCCTTCTCAGGAGCTGAAGGAGCAGAATCTGTGCAAATCCAGGCCACTATGGCAGCATCTTTAAGAACAGATTCCATGATGGAGAATGACACTGGATTACTTCCCAAATACTGGCTAAGCCTTTTTTTTTTGGGGGGGGGGGACCAATCCGCACAGGACTCCATGAGTCTGAATATCTTTCTAAAGGAGGATTTATATTTGGAAGTGTTTTAGTGATAGGGATGTCTCATTATTTTTACGTCTCAGAAGGAAAAATTTTGGTCTCTTCTGAATTGTCATGCTACATGGATTCAGAAAGGAAGGAAGATATCCTCTCCCTGCTAGCTCCAGCATACAGTGGCTTATACTCACCCAACACCTTTGACATAGGATAAATGACAAGTGTTTGCTGAGGATCAGGTGATTAATCCTCAGTGTAAGGGGAAGCACAGACCCAAAGTGTTACCTGTTCATGAGATGCCTACACAGGGCTCCTTTGCTATATTTCTTCTCTCTGATGTGCCCAGGATCAGGCAAGAGAACCATCTATTAATCCTTGCACTGGCTGCCTTCCAAAGCTGACATGCTGGAAGATGTATGGCAGGTTTTGGGCTGCTTACCCTTCCTTCTTCTGGCAGATGGACTACATTGCTGGCACTTGGGGCATTTCTTCACACTGTGTTCCTATTCCAGGCAGTAAAGGCAGCACCCCTGTAGGTCTTGTCTGGTGACACAATGCCCACAAAAGCACATAGAAGGCATTGAGCATGGCATATTCCCTAAAATGAACATAAGAACTGATATGCAATGAATTCAACCAGCAGAAATGAGCTGGGGATCATAGAGCTGAATGCACCCTTCTAGATCTGGCCTGAGATATCATAGCACAGACTGTCAGGAGGTCATCATGCCCTCCTCCAAGAGCAGAAGCTAGTGTCTACAACAATTCTTAATAAAAGAGGTTCCTCAGAAGAGGAAATCCCAACCATTAGCTATGTCAGAAGTGCCACAGAAGCATGATCTGGTCATTACATGTGGCAATGTCTTTTTGTACCTTTCGTACTGAATTTAGGAATCATGCATGCATGTAACAGACACATGGTTATCTAAAGTGATTAAGAACAGTAAATACATGTTGTGCTGCTCTACATCAAGTCATAACCCTCCCAAAGCACAGAAAGTGGTTAAGAAGGCTTTAGTGGGGTGCTTTATAATTTATCAAAATCTTCTGGAAAGAGGATGTTAATAAATCACTTTCAGATATGGGAAGTGAGTTCACATAGCTTGTTATGATCAGTAATCAGTTAGCCATTAACCTCCGCCAAAATTAATCTTGATATGTGTTATGAGAAGTAGAAATATCAACATGGTGGTAAGGAAGTCAAGGTTCTTGAAGGCCACTAGGTTGTAAGCCTGATAATCAAACCTATGAACCAACCTGAACAAATTCAGTAAACCATTTCACATATTTCTCCAAGCAGATGTCTTGACAGTAACAAATTCAGTTATTCACAACTGTAAATGTTTACTACGTAACAGAAATGTGAATTTTGATTAAGGTCACAACTGTCTTGCTTTACATGCTCATTTTTAAACAGAACAATATTATCACTTCATAGACAGTACTAAATATATAATTCATTACAATTTCTGTAATTCAGTGACATGTTACACTACATAGTTCATCATAGCATAAACATTTTCTGGCAGTACGTCTTGTAAAGTGATTATATCTTAAATATAGGCAAAAAAATCTGTGCTCTCTGAGTGGATATCAGTTACTTCAAAATGTATGACTACTCTAAAAAGCAGGGTACCTTTGAAAACTTCTGAAAAATATGACCATTTACATTTAGTGCATCAAGAAATCATAACCAGCAAGCAAGGCAGTGTCCCTAAATGAAGTTGTATTTAAATATAACCACATGGTACTATACAGCACATAACATGCACATGTGAAGGCTTATCATAATTTCAAGAAACATACTATATCGTAAAATACTGCCTCCTGTCATCGTCTCTTTAAAAAAACAAGTAAAAGCCAAATTAGTAAAGGTCAGGTTAATATTATGCTAGAGGAAACCATTGTACAATTACTTGGAAGACATAATATCATGCAGCAGGTTACAGGAAAGCAACTATAATAGTACAATATGTACTTCTGAAACACAATATAAATTAAAACAAATGTACAGCTTGGGACTATAAATCTATATGTTATATATATATTATATATATATATATATATATATATATACCGATATATACACACATACATACACCAAAATATTGGCTAATGACATTTTACAAGTTTCCTAGTTTTAAACAGCATCATTAATAACAAAGGCAGGCAAATGCTTTCCTAAATTTCTTTGTCAGTGCTGCTGAAACTGCATTTAGTAATTGCAGTGATATGCCACATAAAGTTACTAGACTAAATACAATCCACTTATGCCATAGAAGTTAACAGATGTCATCAAAATGGTAACTTAAAATTATCCAAACAACATACCATGGCACATGACTGTTGATAGGTTGCACTCTTACGACTGTATAAGCTATTTCCCACATGGCTAATGTGGAGCATCATTATTACTTATCCTCCTATTGGCAGTGCAAAATAACACATGGCAAATCTAACACTTTTAATTTAGGTTTCAATTGCAAAAATACTGTAACAAAGTAACTATAATATCACTTTATAACTCTCTTGAAGAGATTCAAGATAACAGCTACTGCCAATGCGAGAGAAGTATAATTCACACAAAGGAATTTTTAATTCTGGCAGTTTAATTGTAGAGCTCTTTATGAAAATGGAAATAAAAATGATGCACATCTTATTTTATTTATGTCACTTGACACTGGTATCAAAACCCATACATCTTTTTATAGACCTTGGAGAAAACTGTGAATGAGATACAGAGCCACATGTGGCTAATTTTCTGTTCACAATTTATATAAAATAAGTAAAACAGTTTACAACTAAACTGATGGGACAGTGAGTGGCATTCACAGGCAAAGATTTATAATGCTACTTCATATAACTGAAGCCAGATAATTCATGCCCTCCCCTTCCCACAGTACTGCATTTTACAAAACTGAAACCACTTCTTTCTCACATGCGTATCAGTTATGTCTCAATAGCCAATTAAAAAAATGTCTTTAATTTAAATGTAAGTTATGTCATGTGGCAGCAATCATACACAACAAATACTACACATTATGCACAACCATTCATTGACTGTTTTTACAACAGGCAGACACATACAGTGTGTTCTTAATACATTCAAGTTCAGTGGCTAAAATGGTCAAACTAAAATTTATAAAATAGCTAATGCAAGATACACAATACATATTACCATAAATCACAGTGACTCTTTTTGTCAGATGAGTTGCCTTATAAACTGTTCTATCATCACCAGCTTTGCCCCCTGTTTTGGAAAAAGAGCAAAATATCCCTGAATGCTAATGAGGCAATGTTCTCACAGCCTCTGGCTCAGCAGGCAAATTTAATAGTTACCCCACGTGAAAGCAATACAAAGATTATATAGCACATGTAGCAGTAGTGCTTGGATTCCAGAGTACCAAGTGTATGCAGATAAAGCTGAGCTGTAGCTTGCCAACCGCCCAAAGCAAAATGACAGAACACCTGGTGCTGAATCCAGACTTGTGTGAATCTGAAACAAAAAAACGGGAGTAAATATTCAAAATCCAAGCATGCAACAAGAACTTATGTACATTGGTTAAAAAGCAGTCAGAAATTCAGTTCACAAATAATTATTTCAACAACATATTTCATGATGATCTAAAACATTACAGGGGGTAGTCATCACATATTATGCATCTATATTAAGATCATGCATATATTTATTTGTGAGCAGTTTATTTTGCTTTAAACATTTTGTTTTAGTTGCTCATCCCCTTAGCTATTTAAAAGATCACTAAGGCCAGAAACTAAAAAAAACAGTTTTTTTCATTTTATCCTGATGTTCTATGCTTAATTAACATTTCTGTGAAACACCATGTAGCCCTTACTTATTTTTTTTTATTTTGTCCTGCAGGTGGAAGACATACAATGTGATTTTGTTTTTCACTTAGGCTTCCTTTTTCCCCATAATGTAGTCTGAATTTAGAAGAAGATATTCTCTTACTCTTCTCTCCTATGCCAAATCTTGTTTGAATTTATTTATGATGGCAGAACTCAGGGCCACTGCTAACTCTGTGAATATCTGAACAGAGTGTCTACAACTTCCCTGCAGTAAGACTCTCTGACTTGGGTTCTTTTTTATATTGTAAATGCACCGCAATAAGCATTTTTGTGGGCTGCTGCAAAATAGTGCTTATATTGTACATATTTTTTTAAGTATAGTGACCCCTTGACTCCTCAGGTCAGACTATTTTTGTTATTGCCACCAGGTTCCTGGCTTCTGAACTACAAAGTTACAAGAGCTGTGAAATTCCCAAAGGCTCAACAGATTTATGGACCCAGAGAAGGGAAATAAAACAGCTGATAATAACGACACAATGAAAGAGTTATGATCTAACATTCCAACAGTATTGATAGGTTTATGATCCTAACAGGATGAAAAGATCAAAAGCTACATATAATTTGTTGTGTGGTATTTTCCTCCTTGACAAAAAATAAATAAATAAACAGATCGATAGATAGATAGATAGATAGATAGATAGATAGATAGATAGATAGATAGATAGATAAATAGTGATGGGAGGGGTTATGCAAAGGTCTGGGTGACAAGTTTCTAAATAAAGTGTCATGAAACTTTACTATCATTCAGTATGGTGAGCAGTGAGAAAACTAAACAGAACAGTATTGCCACAGGGGAAAATATGTCATGTTCTTCAAACGTGGCATTATAATGATCACTTTGAAGGAAGGAGATGCACTCTGGGAAGAGGAAATGTTATACGCAGAGTACAGGGGAAACAAAAATAGTACATCTAAAATGAATATGACTCACATTGCTATCAAGCAGATTATGGTATAAGGCTAGAGATTAATAAACAAAAGCATACTAATAGATCAACTGAATCATGAGGAAAAGTCTCTATTTTATTTAGTGCTTTCATCCTGAAGTTTTTAATAAGGACGAAATCGCTAAATAAAATAGAGCTTTTTCCTTGTGAGTCAGTCAAGCCATTGGTGTTTTTTGTTTATTAGTTTCTTTGTTTCACCGACCCATTGTTACTGCCTAGTTTCTCTTTTACAAGGTTAAAGCTTGTTATATCAAAAAATTAAGAAATAAAAAAATGCTTGTCATAGTATGATTGCAATTTCACAATTGGTCTCGTTCTTACCTTAGGAAATACAGCATTAATAAAATAATTATGCTATCACTGACTTATTTAAGAAAGCTATTAAAAGTTACTGATTCTAGTTGGCTGTGTGATGATATGGGCTACTGCCAGCATAGCCAGCTAGAGTTCTGTAAGGAATGATATGTCCGTTGAATATCAAACTGATTTACACAAGATGCTTGTGTTACAAATGTATTAGAACTGTATGTCCTTTGAATATCAAACTAATTTGCACAGTTGCTTATGATACAAATATATTAGAAATACATGGCATTTGAATGTCAAACTGATTTTTACAGATGGTTATGTTAGAAATGTTAAAAATGTATGGCATTGGAAAATCAAAACATGTTTGTAAAGTTGCTAGTGTTAAAACATTTATCAACAGTGGGTCCTGCTGGACAGAGAATGAATGTACATGTGAGACTATATGTATATAAGTTAGCAAAGGACACCAGAAGAGAAGGGGTTAAACAGCTAGCTTACTTCTTACTTTAAAGGACAACAATGGGATTTTGTTATTAAATGCTCAACTTCTCCTTTTTCTCTCTATTTACTGTCCCTGCTATGAATACACAACAATACAGCATGTAAAATATTTTAAATCAACTGTTTTTCTCCACTAGAACAGTACCTTACTGTACTGTGGTGGTTTCACTTTTAAAAAAACTTTTGTCCTGCCCGGATAAAGCTTGCTGCAGTCTCCAATTCATTGATGTCATCAACACCTATGAATACAGGTAGTTTTCTGGCCAGTTCCTTCCCCAAACTGACATTTCCACGACCTTCCTAAAAGCCCAACCATGCTGTGATGTCACAGCTGCCTGGTCCTTTCCCTACCCATACAGAAATTAAAGGCCAGAACAAGGAAACAGTACATGAGTCAAGTCTCCTGCTGTGGGTTGTCAATCACAGGTGGTAACAGCTCAAATTACCCTTAGCACATTGACAGCTAGGGAAGTTAGGTGTGAAGGGGGATGGGAGATGAGTCAAGAAGTCATAGTTATACAAGATTATTGGTCTTGTTTCCCACTTGACCAGTTTATTCTGTTCTAGTCTTTTTATCGTTATGAATGTCTGTTACTATTTTTCCCTTTATTGTATTATACAATTTTCTTTCTACTAACAAAATAGTTTACTAACAATGGAGCTTTTCTCCCAGGGCCTCTGCTGAAAAAGGGTTTTATGCCCAGCCGGACTCTCCTGGTAAACAAATGTAAAATAAAATAAATAAATAAATAAATAAAAATAAAATAAAGTAGTACACTTCAGGCTTCACAAAGCACTGCAGTTTGGCCATTCTAAAAAGAAGCAGCAGTAAAAAGCACTTTGAAAGTCTGTTCTGTAGCATTTGCACTCTTTGTATTTTAAGTAGTCACTGAATGGCATGAACATTTACTTAAAATTAACTGACAAAGACAGCAGTGTGTACATTTAAAATCAATGCAGTGACAGGAGCTTCAGGAAGAAATCCGTATATATGACATAATTATTTAAAGCCAAGCACTGCATTATGGGACAAATTAAACAATCAGAATTATTTCAAGATGCCAGACACCATGTGGTCAGACTTAGAAATTATGTATAAAAATATTTAAAAACCTGTAAATAGTCCCAGAGTTGGAGTTAAAATGTAGGAAACACGAAACCATGATGAAATAAACATGTTTTCTGAGTCTGTGGGTGCAGTTCTCCTTTAAGAAAAATACTGTTAATTTGACCATGGAAGTGCTTATCTCTCAGCTCTGAATAGGACTGGAGATGGCGTGTCTGGAAGAAGCCTTTGTTCATTAGCTCAGTAAGAAGAGGTGAAGTCCCAGGCACTGCCATAAACATTAGCAAAACTTTAGCTATGCCTCTTATCACATCTATGCTAACATCCTATCTCACCATTCAAAGGGGAACAGTGTGACAACCTAGAGTCAGGTGACCAGATGAAGTAATTCTGCCAGTCTTCTTGGAAATTTTAGATATCTCAAAGAGAAATTTCTCAGTATTGAGTATTCTGTCTTGGGCTTGACAACAAGAAGGGCCATTCACCACATCATTTGCCTTGCTCTATTAAGTAAGTAGGGAAAGGCAATGCTCCTAGATTCAGTCAGGAATATATAGAGATGATACATTTAGATATTGTTTTTCTTTATTTGTCTGAGTCTGTCCATCAATGTTATTTTCAATATTTCCTGTGATTTGAACTCTGTGGTTTGCTGTAAATATATATTCAGTATTTTCATGCTCTTTTATTAATTATTATTAAACTTTATTACTGTGGCTGGTCCTTTTAGAAAGCATTTAACCTTTGAGAGCGCTTATATTTATTTGGTGACACTGTGTGGGCCACTCCAGAAGGCCTAGCTGTCTTGGCCAACTACTACCATTTGTATATGTATTAATATTATACAGTATAACTGAACACCCTTTTATAGGGCCTTAGCATAGCTGATTGTGGAGTGTCTGGTGGCAGTGATAACTACCTTATACTCTGGGTAGAAGGGGGCACAGCAGGTAAATCTGTGCCAGCCTTTCCCATGTGTGTGTGTGTGTGTGTGTGTGTGTGTGTGTGTGTGTGTGTGTGTGTGTGTGTGCACACGTGCATGTGTCAGCTGCTTGGAGCAGGGACATGAAGCACTGGTTTCACAGACAGGATGTTGGAGGACTTGGTTTAGACACTCAGCTGGGGACCTAACCCTACAGATGTACCAGTGGGGAGTCTTATTGGGGACCTGGAGGGAGACAGAGAGATCCAGACACCGGACTGAGTGTGTTTTCCATGTGCTCTTAAGGGAAATTCTGCTTGATGCAGAGAGGTATGCATCTGGAAATACTGAGTGTAGCCATTTGTATTCCAAGTGAATGACCCTCTCCAGTGTCAGTGGTGAAGATTCAGACTCGTTGATTACTGGCCTCATGTTGGGATGTCACAGACTGAACAAATGCTGAAATTCTGTCTGACTATATCTACAGTGGACTAAAATCTTCCAAAATAACCTAATTGTCTCATCAAACCAATTGGAATTCAGTAAGTCTTAATAGCCATCATAAAATCTTCTTTAGCTACAACTTTAAAATTGTGTTGATTGTTAGGAAAAATGAGAAGCAGTGCATAACCCAAAGATCATATCCTCTCTCCATTTTAGTTAAATCTCTACTATGTTGTTGTTGTTGTTTGTCTTTCGGCTTTTCCCTGTTAGGGGTCGCCACAGCGGAACTCCGGTCCGCTAATGATTGGCAGTTGTTTTTTATGGTGTCAAGTTGCCAGCCCGATGCCCAACCTTCAATGAAGGCACGCCCATTCAACACATGTCTTTTGAATGCCCACTCAACCGCGGGGAGGACATGCAGACTCCACACAGGAGGCACTCCCAACCCAAGCCGAGAATCGAACGGAAGAACCTCTTGCTGTGAGGCAACAACGCTACCGCTGCACCACCGCGGAAGTAACTATTGCACTAAATTACAATCAGATGGATGATCATAACAAGGTACTATTGTTGTACTTCAACTGAAGTAAATGGCATTAGAAAAAATGGACTTAAAAAGTAAAAACTATATTTGCAACGAGAAAAGGGGGTACATGAATACAAACAGTGGCTCCAATGAAAAACAAAACACCTACATATGGTACTTAATTCAAATGTCAACAGGATAAAACAATGGATGACACAGTCATGTTTTTCAATTCCCTAACCAAGACCAAAAATTATTTTTTTGCATAATATCCCAGTTCTGTTTCAGTTCATGCAGTCTCCCAAAGACCACTTTGTTATGAGTCTCAGCCATACTAATTAGTCATTTAAGTGGTTTGTTACTCAGTGTGTGAAAACTGCCAGAGCCAACTGCTTTTTTGGTGATTTGGGAGTATGGTCTTATTAATGATTCACATTAACACTAGATTGTGCAGCATCCAAAATATGAATTTATTATGGGCATCAACCACTGTTCTTAATAGCATTCAGACAAATATTTTTTAATTCATTTTGTGAAGTGTGACAAACATACATGCTTTTTGTGACCTAGGAGTAGTGTCACATTGTATAAGTTAGAATGATTTGCTTTGACATACCTTTAACTCCCTATCAAATTTCTCATCTGCACCATTAGGCAAACGGTTTATTTGAATGTACACATTAATTCTGCTAGTAATGATACATAATGCTACCTTGTCATCTGTAGATGTTTAACTTGTGTTTATCATCTGAAACAAATGTTCGTAAAATGTAAACGTATGCCGAATCGGAGATACTGATGTTAGCCTACTGGCGTTAATATGACTTCTGTACAGCACTTGTATAAGATACAGTTGGTACTGCATTAGTTTATCAGATTTAATTTGTACCTCAGTACTCTGATAACACAAAGGCATGGTGTACAGCACTGATGTTACTGCTACAGGCTGCTTCAGTGATTGAGACTGTTAGAATACATATATCAGGTGTACAACTTAATTGAAAACACCCAATGTCAACTGCAACAATATTGACCATAAAAGGTTGAAAACAAGGTAACAAATATAGTACTACTTATGCACCGAGAAAAAGCCTTGGCGCATACAACATATAACATCAAAAAACAAACAAAAACATTGTCTTTTTTTCAGGGGCGCAAGCCCCACTGTCTGCCACACCCCCTGCTAATTATATATACTAACTCTGAGATTGTACTAACATAAGGTAAGGCCAAATTTCCCAATGCCTGGATTTGTACGATCTCATACACCTGCCAATCAACTGCCTAGTTGACCATATGCAGTCGACCTACTGCATACTCAATATATTAACTAGCATCACTTGCTCTCTCTCTCTCTGTCTCTCTCTCTCTATATATATATATATATACATTTTTATATATATATATATATATATATATATATATATATATATATATATATCTAGAGAGAAATGGATATATAGATACTGTATATATTTACATACTAGGTGAGAGATTTGGCACAGTATACTTTTCAGCCACTTCCAGGACACAGGTCTGAGACAAAGCATTGCAAATGTACAACATTTCATGAACATTAATTAGTCTAGGTCTACTTTATTTATAGGTTCATAGGTTCATAGGTTTATACTAGGCTATCTGCCCTAAGGCATTTATAAGCCTAGCCCAAAGTTTTGTGGCTTATGCCACCCCTTATGTTAAAAAATACTGTGCCCATTAGTTTGTTGTGCCTCTGTCCAGCAGTGACACAGAGATGATTCCCGGGGTAAACCTATGATCTCCCATCCACCGGTCAAGATTTCTCTTGAACAGAGCCAGCGAGGTGCTCTGCCTCACATGGACTGGGATTTTATTCCACAGCATAGGGAGTCTCTGGGTGACAAATCTATCCCTCCAGCATGTCCTATTTATATCTGTGCTAAGGTTTAAGTCGCTTGCTCTAGTGGATCTGCTAGATTTGGATTTTTTGAGGTGGAGCATGTCCATTAATTCCGGGTTGGACATGGCCTTGTATGTCAGGCACAGGTCACCTCTGAGTAGGCGGTATGCGACTGAATAGAGTTGGAGTTTCTTCAGTGTGGCAGCATATGACAGATTTTGGAGTCCCTTTATCCTTTTGGTGAGGAACTTTTGGGGTCTCTCCAATTGCTGCAGGTGTTGGGTGAGATACATCCCGAATGGGGCATTGTACTCGATCATTGGTCTGATAAGTGAAGAGTACAGGGGAACAATGACCTCACTTGATCTGGATGTGAATCCCTTCATGATCAGGTGGGCAATGTAGAAGGTCTTTCTAACCACTTTAGCAATGTGAGTGTCAAAAGAAAGGCCACTGTCAACCTGGGTCCCCAGGTCCCTGATAACCTCTTCTGTGCTTAATGGATTGCCACCTATATGGTAGCTTGGGGTTACCTCGTTTTTCCCGAAGGGTATAACTATACATTTTTTGGCATTTAACTTCAGGCCATGGCTCTGGCACCAGTTATCAGTTTTCGTGAGATTTATTGCGTTTATCAGGATAGTCTGACTTGGCCATAGAGGAACCTCTTCTAGTGGTGGCCTGGGTAGAAAAGCTCTAAAAACAAAACTGTTAATATAGTTAAAGAGAACATAACAAAAATGTGTTATAATAAGGAGTGTGATAAGAAAAAAAATACAATATTCACAATTATATGAATTACAGTAATAACAGATACTTTTTATTTAACAAGAAAAGTGCAATGGTAACTTGTAGTTAGACGGTGATAGAAAACATAATTCAAGACCTTAGCTGAGCAGAAAGGTATCTGACTTAAGAGAAGCAATAGAGAACAAGTTGGGAAAAGTTAAGAGAGGACAGACTGATGGAGAAAGCTAACAGACAAGTTAAGTAGTGAGTTTTTGGGATGAGTGGAATAACAACAGATGTTTCCGAATTATGATAAGAAAGTAGAGTAGAAATGGGAGGAAGACTAGAGTTGGAGATTAGCAGACTGGAAGAGAAACATTATGAAGGCATGTTATTGTAGTACTGATTAGGGGGTACAGTGGTTTGTCTGGTGAGCAGGCACATATCCAGAGCCAAGAATTCCATAGTTATTTGTATAGTTATTCTTTGAAGAGATTGGGAGAAGATGTTTGCTTGAGTGTAGCAGGGAATGAGTTCCACTTGTGTGCTTTTTTTCAACCTCAAGAAGGTTTGTGTTTGTAGAACAAAGAAGTCTTGGGGATAAGAGAATTAAGAGAGGGGCATTTGTTTGGAAAGTAGAGATTGCTATGGACAAATTTTAACTGTGAGAAAGTGAGGTAATTTGAGAATTCCAGACAGTTTAGGCGTATGAGAATTAGGTAATGATGTGCTAAATTAAACAACCCCTTAACCATTATGCCAAACTGGGTGACAGAAGACTGTTGGTCAGGATGTAGTAAGAACCTGATTATAGATGCACCTTTCAAGGATTTTTGAAAGCTGTGAAAGTATAGCAACAGGATGGAAATTATTTCTGTAAAATTATCACCTTCACCTAATGGAAGGATAAAGGTCTGATTCCATAACGTAGGATCAGTGCCCTCAGATCCACACTGATTGATGAGAACTGATGTGCAATAACAGAGAGATTCAGCAGCAAGCTTTAGGCATTTGTCTGGGAGACTGTCTGCATATAGTGTGCTTGGTTTAATTATAGTAAGGAGTATCCACACGGATGTGGTTGGTACTGATTGTAAAGTGAAGGACAAAGGCTTTCCTTAAGCAAATGACAGGGGAGAGTAGGGATGTGATAACTGCTGCTGTGTTAGTGTACAACTACTTTAATGAAATGGAAGATAAATTTGACTGCAATATCATTCTTAGAGAGGTTGTGGGATGGAGTGGGTTGGGCGATTTACTAGGTTCAAGGAGGTTGTTAATGGATGACCAGAAGGACTAAGTATTGGAGCTATGGGAGGTTTAGAGAGACATACAGTGGATATAAAAAGTTTACACACCCCTGTTAAAATGCCAGGTTTTTGTGATATAAAAAAAATGAGACCACAATAAATCATTTCAAAAATTTTTCCACCTTTAATGTGACCTGTAACCTGTACAGTTAAATGAAAAACAAACAAATCTGTTAGGAGAAAAAAAATAAAAAAATGTACAATACGCTGGTTGTATGAGTGTGCACACCCTTAAACTAATATTTTGTTGAAGCACCTTTTGATTTAATTACAGCATTCAGTCCTCTTGGGTAGGTGTCTATCAGCATGGCACATCTTGACTTGGCAATATTTGCCCACTCTTCTTTGCAAAAGTGTTCCAAATCTGTCAGATTGCAAGGGCATCTCTTGTGCACAGCCCTCTTCGAGCCACCCCACAGATTTTCTACTGGATTTAGGTCTGGGTTCTGGCTGGGCCATTCCAAAACTTTAATTTTCTTCTGGCGAAGCCATTCTTTTCTTGATATGAATGTATGCTTGGTGTCATTGTCATGTTGAAAGGTGAAATTCCTCTTCATCTTCAGCTTTCTAGCAAACGCCTGAAGGTTTTGTGCCAAAAGTAACTGGTATTTGGAACTGTTCATAATTCTCTCCACCTTGACTAAAGCCCCAGTTCCAGCTGAAGAAAAGCAACCCCAAAGTATTATACTGCCACCACCATGCTTCACTGTGGGGATGGTGTTATTTTGGTGATATGAAGTATTTATTGTTTTTGTGCCAAACGTGTCTTTTGGAATTGTGGCCAAAAAAGTCAGCCTTGGTCTCTTCAGACCGTAACACATTTTCCCACATGTTTTTGGAAGACTTGATGTATTGTTTTGTAAATTTTAGCCAGGCCTTGATATTTTTATGTGTAAGAAAAGGCTTCCATCTTGCAACCCTACCTCATAGTCCAGACATGTGGAGAATACAGGAGATTGTTGTCACATGTAGTACACAACCAGTACTTGCCAAAAATTCCAGCTCCTTCAGTGTTGTAAGTCTCTTGGCAGCCTCCCTGATCATTTTTCATCTTGTCTTTTCATCAATTTTGGAGGAGCGTCCAGTTCTTTGCAACGTCCCTGTTGTCCCATATTTTCTCCACTTTTTGATGACTGTCTTCACTGTGTTCCATGGTAAATACAATGCTGTGGAAATGTATTTGTACCCTACTCCTAACTGATACCTTTCAACAATGAGATCCCTTTGATGCTTTGCAAGCTCTCTGTGAACCATGGGTTTTGATGTAGCAGGCAACTGAGTAAATGTCAGGAAAATCCCTTTAGGACAGCTGAACTTTATTTGGGGTTAATCAGAGTCTCTTTAATTGATGGCAGGTGTGTACCCAAGAAGACCGAATGTTGTAATTAAATCAAAAGGTGCTTCAACAAAGTATTAGTTTAAGGGTGTGCACATACAACAAAGTATTAGTTTAAGGGTGTGCACACTTATGCATCCAGCGTATTGTACATTTTTTATTTTTTATATTTTTTCCCCTAACAGATTTGTTTGTTTTTCAATTTAACTGTACAGGTTATAGGTCACATTAAAGGTGGGAAATGTTTTGAATTGATTTATTGTGGTCTCATTTTTTATATCACAAAAACCTGGCATTTTAACAGGGGTGTGTAAACTTTTTATATCCACTCTAGTTTCTTTTGTTGGCAAAGATGAATTTTTAGTGAGGTTTTGTAAGGTTGAAATGAGGAATGATTTCTATTTGTATGCCATATTTTCTAAGCTTTATCTTTTTGCTGTATTACTTGCTTTGTTTCTGACTTTGAACAAGGTGCAGGGTTTGATTTAGCTGTAACTTTCCTTACTTATTTTTTTACTTTTGCATTAAGAACTGTATGTCTGAAACTTGGGTGAATAGTGCTGAGAAAAATTAGTTCTCTTATGGAAGTCTCATTTTATTCCAAATGAACTACAAGCAGGGACTTCCAGTACGATTCTGTAACAATTTGTAATGATCAACAATCTATAATTAACAGGTTTCTAGTCACTGGTCCACTGCAGAAAAAACAAAAAGTGACAATAGATAGACAACAGGCAATCTTCAAATAACAATCCACCTCTTACCGCCACTTCTCCTCTCCTACCTCCCCCACCTACTTCCTTCTCCCACTCCTCACCCTCTCAACCCCCACCATTTTTCATTAAACCTATTCCTACTTCTAATATAAGAAAACTCCTACAAAAACTGAAACCTTGCACCAATGCCCCTGATAACATTCCCTCATACTTCCTCAGCATAGCTGCTGATGCTATTGCCCTCCCTATCAGTATCCTAATCAACCGCTCTATCCAAGAAGGTCTTGTTCCTCAAATCTGGAAAAAAGCTTATATCATTCCCCTGCACAAAGGAGGTAACAATACTAATATTTCCAACTTCCGTCCCATCGCCATCCTCTCTCCCATTTCTAAGGTCCTAGAGAAATGCATTCACCTTCAACTCCTCCCCCATCTCTTGGACAACAGCCTATTAACCCCTACCCAACATGGATTCAGACCCCATCATAGCACTATGACTGCTCTCCTTTCCTTCCTTGAAACTGTGAATAAAGCTAGAGATCTTGGCTTCACTGTATCTACCATCCTTCTCGATCTCTCTAAGGCCTTCAACACTATCTCTCATAGCCTTCTTCTTACTAAACTAGCTAACCTAAACCTCTCACCCTCTTCCCTCAAATGGTTTACCAGCTATCTCTCCAATAGGCAACAAGCAGTCAAATGGAAAAAGGCCACCTCCTCCTTCCTCAACACCCTCACAGGTGTCCCTCAAGGTTCCATACTGGGACCCCTTCTCTTCAATATTTTCATTAATGACTTACCACTCCATCCCTCTTACTAGCGTTATCCAATATGCAGATGATTCCACAATCATCTGTGCTGCCCCATCCATCCCAACTCTTTTAAAACTAACTCAAGATGCCTTCTCTACCACAGAGCAATGGATGAAAGACAACCATCTTGCACTCAATGCTGCTAAAACTAAACTTATGATTTTTACCTCCTCTAAAACCAAGAACTTGGATCAAAATTTATTCTCCATCACCAGCCAAAAATTCAACACCTCTTGAACTGGTATCCGAAGCCAAACTACTAGGAGTTCAAATCAACAACAGGCTTAAATTCAACTCCCATCTACTACTAAACATAAAAAAAACCCACCAAAAAATTGGTATGCTCTACCGACAAAATCGGTTTCTCACCTCAACTACCAAATTTACTCTCTCTACTACATTTCTCTTACCCTCCCTTCTCTATGGAGCCCCCTTATAACAAATCTACAATCATCTCTCAAAACCAAACTGTCTTCTTGCTACAATGAAATTGCCAGATTCGCCACTAGTAACAAATCATCAACACATCACTGTGAATTTCTCCACAAACCAAACTGGCTAGAACTACCAAACTACCTATCCTACATTCAGCTCACCTATGCCCATAAACTCATCTTTCAGCCTTCTCTCTGTCCCTCCCTCTCCACTACATTTAAAATGCACCACACACAAAGACTTCTCAGAACTAATAATCAAAACCTTATAGAAGTTTACCGACCCCTCCACCCCCCCAGAACAATACCTCCTGTCACACTCTTTAGCTCGCTTATGGAACTCCCTTCTCCCCTCCATTCATACCACTACTAGCCTCCAATCCTTTAAAAAATCATTCCACTCTCATCTAACTTCCACATGGGAATGCTCATGCTCCCATCCCTCATAACCAACACTCTACTTCATTCACCCTTTCCCTTCCTTCTCTCAAATTCCAGATAACAAATTCTTGCCTGCCTCTAGTACCTAGTAACTCCTGAACCTACTCCATCTAACTACCTATCCTCATTCCAACTGGAAAAAAAAAATTGATATAATTTCCTGTGATTGAAATACTTTTGATCAGTCTGTTTACCTCTGTAATGAACCTGCAATCTATGTGTGTATATTAAGCTTAGTTTGTTTACCTCTGTAATCTTCATGCAATCTATGTGTGTATATTAATCTTTGTGTAATATGTATTTAGGAGCTTTTCTCCCCAGGACTCCATTGAAAACGGGTTCATTAGGCCCAATGGACTATCCTGGTTAAACAACTGCAAATAAATAATAAAAATAAAATAAATAGATGCTGAAAGACTCAAAATGAATTCTATAATAAGCTCCCCTAAGACAGATGAACAGTTAGGGAGGACTACACATCAAAAGAGCAAGAAAGGAAACCATAAAAGAAGAAATTAAATCCTGTGCTGTTCCTACCCAACACAATGGAAAATATGGCCAAACTCCTGAGTGGAGTAGAAGGGGCTGATGCTGCAAATGATATCACCCTTGGAGATGTGATGGCATAAATAAAAAAAAAAAATACTCAACTTTGGAGAAATTTATGGAGGAAACACAGCAAAGGACACAAGAGACTGAGTCTGTGTTAAGAAGCCATGCAGATGTGATACAAGACACTAAGAAATGGAGCAACCGAGACTCAGGTGAGAAGCCCTACAAGCCAGACTTGACATAGTGGAGGATTTGCTGAGGGATAATCAGGACAGAATGAGAAGGAAAAACATCTGTCTGAACAGAGTACCAGAAAGCTTGGAAGGGAGGTACCTCAAACAGATGGCAAAAAAACTGCTAAGTGAATGAACTGCAGTGTCAATAACATGACATAAAAATATAGAGTGCATAGCACAGCCTGGTCGGTGGACAACCACTGCACCCCATGGCAGATTCCACTTCTGTTTGAAACATAAAAGATTCTCTCATATTTGTCATAAATGGGGGCAAAATTAATGTGTGATTAATACAGAATATATGCGGACAAGGACTACTAATTTGCCACAAGTCAGAAAACAGCTGCTTTCCTTCCAGCGATAAGGCTTGCAAGGTACAATGGTGTCAAAGTGAAGCTGCTTCACCCAGTAGTATGAAAACCTTTTTTCAGAATGACCAAGAGCAACAGACAACCCCAAAGAAGCACAGAGATGGTAGAAGAGAAAAGGGTCCCTGCATCTTCTTCCACCCTTCCAGCAGATAACCACCCAGTGGAATTAGGAGATCCAGAGGTGTGAGAAGCAATGAAGCATCACAGAAATAAGGATCTTCCTGCCAATCAAGAAATATCAGATAATTAATGAGTGTACAGAGACTACTCAGCAACTGTGTCAGAAATGACACACCTAGCAAAAAAATGGAGAATGAAAGACATACCTCTCTGATAGGTGACTGTCCTTGAACCTAGAGTAAACGTGAAAGCCTCTCATGTTATGATGATATGGGATAGGTATGTGCTTACATTTTAAAGGCTATTAGCAGTACTGAACCAAGACTAACTTTGTAATTTTTGTGATTTAATTGAAGATGGGGTTGGGAAAACAAGAAAACATAATAAATTATGTGTGTTAACACAGTGAAAACCATGTTAGTTATCCTAAAAGAGATCAAGAGATCTGCATAGATATTTGTATAATATGCAAAGGCATTTGGCACTTTAACTAGCGAGATACAGTGGGAGTGGATGGCAGTGGGGAACCAATAACCTCCATACCAATGACAAAAGCCATAAAATTGGCTGGCTCTGGTCAGTGGAGAGCATGGGGCCTACTTTGAGATATGTACACCCATGGCTTGAAGCATTTTGCATAGCTCTGTACGTAGTTATTTTTAGCAATCTGACTTGTTAAAATTTTCATCTGTTTTTGTTGTGTTGTTAGACTAAACTACCAAATGGTTGAATACAACCCAAGTGTCCAAAGGATTATTTAGGAAAAAACTGAAGCCACGGAACAGTCAACAATGCTGATGCAGGGTGGAGGAAGAATATGGTGTAGAAAGAAAAACATGAAACTATGCAAAAGATAGAAAAGTGTAAGGGTTGTTAAAAATGAGGAAAAGCAAAACAAGAAATAAATAAAAAAGTAAAAATACAGAAGAAATCTAATGGAGGCATTAGTAATGCTGAGTTTGAATATTAATGGTCTGACAAGCCCAGTGAAATGAGAGAGAATACTTGAGTCTCTGACGAGGGAGGGTATGTTTACAGCAACCTTACTGGAGCCACATTTAAGCCACGAAGAACACATAAAACTGTAGATTAGGGGTTTATACTGCAGGCTGATTCAGCGGGTCTATGTCATATAATCGAACTTCCAAAATTTCGAACACCATATGTTCGAACTTAGAAGTTCAAAATATGACAACAATGAAACCTCAGAACAGCAAATTTTTTCACAGGGAAAAAATTTGCTGTTCCGAAAAATGCACACACAACACAAGCACACCAAAAACCTGATAAGCCTACACCATACCTTACATACACAACTATCTATGCACTAACCTTAACCCAAGCCCTACCCCTAAGGTCCGTCACTATCGCACACTTACCTTACCACTTACCTTACCCACACCCTAACCCTAAAGTCTGTCACTATCGCACACTTACCTTACCCGTGCCCTAACCCTAAAGTCCATCACTATCGCACATTTACCTTACCCGCGCCCTAACCCTAAAGTCCGTCACTATCGCACACTTACCTTACCCGCGCCCTAACCCTAAAGTCCGTCACTATCGCACACTTACCTTACCCGCACCCTAACCCTAAAGTCCGTCACTATCGCACACTTACCTTATCTGCACCCTAACCCTATTGTCCGTCACTTTTGCACACTTACCTTACCCACACCCTAACCCCAACCTCTGTCACACTCACACACTTACCTTAACCCGATCCGTAACTTTCGCACCACAGTACAGAAAATGTCGAAGCCATGGAAACAGCCAACCAAATTCTTTCCCTGGGAAAGAATTTGAATTTCCGCAGCTTGGACATTTCTATTTTTCGAACTTCCCCGTTCGAGCTTCCAATACTCGACATTTAAGACAGTTGATTAAATAACATGTACCCAATTCAGCACACTGTTATAGGCAAATAACTTGTCAATTACTCATAGTCTTTGAAGCCCAAAGAGCAGGAAGTGTTCAGTTCTTAAATAACAGAGAAGGAGAGAGAGAGAGAGAGAGAGAGAGAGACATACTACAGATTCTGAGAGATGGGGAAATGCTGAGGCATATAAGAAGGTTCACCATGAAACTTGAACAATAATGAGCTGGCACATGTTCACAACAACATTATTCAAGACCCATAGAGAAAAAAATAATCCTTATTATCATAGGAGGACATTAGGCTAAAACCTCTAAAGGGTCTTTTTAAACCTAGCCATGCATTCACAGAAGTGCTGGATAGATTTTGGCCCCTCAGGTTTATGTGCAGGTGTACATTTAGCTTGGGCAACATCTACAAGCTTCCTCTCTAGTAATACAGAGATAGATGCCAGACTTGCGGGGAATTTATGCTTCCCCATCCACTGATCCGAGCTGCACCTGAATAAGTGCAGGGAAGAACTCTGTTTCACATGGACAGAAAGCCTGTTCCAGAGAAAGGACAGTCTCTGAGTCACATACCTGTCTGTCTAGCATGACCTATTTATGCTGCAGATGAGGTTTCTGTCCTTGGATCAGGTTTTTCTGATGTCATTTGTTTTGCATATGTGCAACAGGTCCATTAAGGCTGGATCAGAGGATGCTTTGTAAGCCAGGCATAGGTCACCTCTGAGCAGCCTGTAGGAGACTGAGTATAAGAAGAAGGCTTTGTGGCAGCCTGCACAGCACTTCTTTTGTACAAAGTATTCTTTATGTGAGAAACCTCTGTGGAAGCTCCAGTTATTGCATATGCCTGGTCAGGTACATACCGAAGGGGGTATGGTACTGAATGACTGGTCTAATGAGAGCTGAGTATAAAGGAACAATGACATCTCTGGACCTAGATGCCATACCCTTGCTTATAAGTTGTGAAGCATAGAAAGATTTCCTTACTACAGTAGACACTTGCTGGTCAAAGGCCAAGTCACTATCAACATGCATTCCCAAATCTTTGACCACTGAGTCTACTCCTACGGGTATATTATCATTGCAGTAATTTGCAGAGATAGCTGGTTTACAGAAAGACACTACATTATGCACTTCTTGGCACTGAGTTTCAGACCATGACTCTGGCACCAGTTATTAGTTGTGTTATGCCTTCCTGAGGGGTACTTGTGCCATCTGATATTCAATTACTGCACCTACTTTGAAGTTGCCTGCTATCTCTACAAGAACAATGATTATAAGGGTCTTAACACCATAAATAACTTAGTTTTAGAAAGATTCCCATTGGTGTATTGGTGAAATTGCCTTCTAACATTTTTATTTTTTTATTTCTGGGTTTGCTAGCAAGGATCGAGTCCTGCAGCTATGCTCTTACCAAGGCTACCATATATTGCATTAAGCCGAGACATTTCCCTTAGCTAACTGGATCTCACATCTCAATACTGGAATGACCTTCCTTATCCCATATAGGCTTAGAAGACTCCGGAAGCAATGGAGATGACTGGACATGCAGAAGTTGTCATACACTGTTTGGATGTTGAACTAAACAATTTGACTGCACCTTCTGAATTTGACTCCACAGCTTCAGCTACTTAAAACAGCAATAACTGAAAAATATTTTTTTCTGATGAAATATACATAATTTTTACTTCTGACATAATGAGAACTCAGTAGACATATTCCAGACACTGGTTTTACCCAGCCTTTTTTGCAATAGGTAAAATAGCCCACAAGTTGGAAGCAAACTTATTTTGTGACAACAAAACCTGTGAAATACTGTATTTATTAGCTGTGTACAAGTGTCCATCTGTCAGTTCACCAAAGGCAGTTCACAATAAAAAATGTAGGGACTTCTAAAAAGATACTTATGTACAAAACACATACACATGCTGTCCTAGCAGAACATGCCCTTTAAGAAAGGGTATACCACCTTTAATAAGAAAAAAACTCACATAAATATAATGGCCATGTTTTCTCTGACAGTTTCTGTCTCTTCCTCCAGTGGCTTTAGTTCATGTACCTTTACTGCCACAGTTATTTTGCATTATACTCAGTTTTCATTTTGGGTGCTGAGGTGGTTTTACTCCGTCGCATATCGCCTACTCAGAGGCGATCTCTGCCTAACATACAAAGCTATGTCAAACCCAGAGCTGCTGGACATGCTCCACTTAAAGAAATCCCAGTCCCTCCGAGCTACACATTCTAGGGACCTAAACCTTGTCACCACAATAAACAGAACATGCTGGAGGGATAGATTTCTGTCCCAGAGACTTCCCATTCTCTGGAACAGACTACCTATCTATGTCAAACAGAGCTCCTCATTAACACTCCTCAAGACAAATCTTGATGATTGTATGGGTAATAGGAAATTCACCCCAGGGATCACTTCTCTGGTTCTGCTTGACAGGGGCACAGGAAAATCATTTTCTTGGGTGGCGAAAGCCAGTGTACCTTTTTGGCTAGGCTTGTATAGGCCCTAGGGCCAATAGCCTAGTACCTACCTATGAACTGCTCAGTACAATGAGTACAGTAATATCCTCAAATATTTACTTGTTGAGTTGTCAACACATCAGAAGCAAAATTCTCTATAGTCCACAACAGAAATATGCATTTTTAGTCATAACATGCCATTGCTACAATACCATGCTTTCAAGTGGAAAAAAACTGTTGCTCTGATTCAGTTATGCTGGGCTGGAAGCTCAGAAGTCAGAACAGCAGTATTATGTGTGTTTTGTAGCTGAACATCCTGTTGTTATTACCTGAAAAGTTCATAACATAATTTGTAAGGATGCAGAGATATAGCCTTTCAAAGACAGGTCCCAGGAAGTTTAGTTCAAATGCTTTTACTGAGTCTGACATTTTGCATTACATTCAATTTTTATTTTTAGCATTGTAACAAACTTCTGCTGAGAGTGCTGAGTACACATATTTACAAAACATTCAGCTGAAAATGAATGTGTAGCTTTCAGGTCTCGTTAAGACTAAAATAAGCAAAAGCTATCAAAAACATAAGTAGATGATGCTGGTGCGATTTCAGACCTAAGATCAGTATCTGTTTGTGTATACAAGTGATCTTGTTACTTCTTGCATATGCTCAGGCATAAAAATAACATGAAAATTGATTTTTTCATTAAAATTCAAGACGTAGTTGCACCTTTGTCTTTGAGGGTAGGAGCTGATTCCAATGATATTATATAGATAATTATAGCAGTAACACTCCATGTAAATATCGGGAATAAATGTTGGAACCATTTTGGCAATGCAGACTTTTAAATTTAAGGAGCAAAAATAGCCAAAAATCTAATATTCTGGGAAAAGACTTTCTGAAAATGCTTAGCATGGGCCACCAGCATTGACTAATTCAGGAAAGTTATGATTTGCACTTGTGGAAGTTGAGGATGATTCAGTCATGGAAATTAGCTCATAATGAGGTTGTTCTGAATTTGCAGCTTCCATGTCTCATGTATCTCAAAAACAGACCTTCTTCACCACGCCTCTTACTACTAGTGGTGGGGCTCTTTCTTACTCCCCAGGAAAGAGTATACATTAAAATCAGATGTGATGTGGATTGCAAACAAGGTCATACACACTATCAGAACTGAAGATATTCAGGGATATAAGAAAAAAAATATTCCTTGGAATGTCCCCTCATGGCAAAGGATGAAAGAGTTCCTGAGCAACAAACTAGATGATGTTCTACATTACCCAACCAATCTCTCCACGAAAGTTAGTCTAGTAAACAACATGCTATACTCAAAAATTCAAAAAGGAGTTAAAACTGCTGTTTAAAGAACTAGATAATAATATCTTGATCGTTAACTGGTCTGCAGAATGGTAAAAATGAGGTTACAACTGGTCTTATTAAGCAGAAAATGGCAATGAGGTAAAGAAACCCAGAAATATTAAGCATGTTCAGTTTTGCAATGCTCTAATTGTTGAAGCACCAGGGTGAAGTTCTTGGCGATAAGTCAGTTCTTGTTCTATAGAATTGCTTCTGCTTCAGTCCATGTTGTCATTCTTTACTGCTTCTACTCAGTTACACTAACAGTAAAGCAACCATTGCAAAACTGAAGACAGTACAATAGAAGAACCATATACAGGCCACAAAAAATGTGTAGGTGAAGTGCTGTGAGTTGGGTCAGAATCTTACTAAATGGTCGGGAGCTGGCTATACTGGCTAATCCAGGCCCCATAAGCACAGGACAGAGTGAGATACAAATTATTATCCTGAAGACATGGAAGGATTATAGAAGACTGAAGGGTATCTTCAGAAAAGTAGTTTTTTTTTGAATGCAGTTTCTTTTTCTGAGATTTCATTTGATGCACAAGAACAACACATGCATTATTTAATTGGCATGAATCATGGGTGAAATAAATAATAGCACTTTACTGCCTGGCAAAAGAGAAGAAACAGTTAAGGAAGATGCAGAGGATACTAGAGGAATGTACTTATACCAATCGATCCAGTTAAATATGGATAGAAACTTCAATGACTAATAGACTGCCTTATGAAGATGATTTTCAGAGACTTTCTTTACACTTTTTTAAAACAGTAAGTTTTTGTACTTAAAAATAATATTTTTTAAGCCCTGCTGCTTTTGAAAAGGGACTTAACTAAAGAGTAACACAAGGATTTGTATGGAACTCGTTTCACAACAATATTTAGTTTATTTTGCCTATCTTAGTTTCATTAACAGTCCATATTTCCTAAAGTGATAAATTACAGAAAATCTGCTTTGTACTGATTAGATATATGTGACTAGACTAGGCTTCTTAACAAAATGCCACGTGACTGCATGTTGCACGTATGGCTGCTGCACGGCTCGGAAAGTCCCAAATGCAAATTCAAAAAAAGAGCCAGCAAAAAAAGGTGGAAATCCTCAATACTTAATGAAGTAAATCAAAAAAATGTTGCATGTCAAATGCAGAGGAAAACTTTAAACCCTGCTACCTGCCCCAAACCGGTTTCGGCTATATAAGCCTTCTTCAGTGAGAAAAAACATGTTTTACTGCACCCTGACATGGGAGACTGTGTCCCTATACCTCTTACATTTACACGTACTAACTCTAAGGTGGCTGTACCTAAGAGAAGGGGGAATTCCCCAGTGTTCTGCAAATACATATACATGTTTACAGTACGGCTTGAATATGCTGAGGATCCCAATTCTTCACTTTTCAATTTCAACAGGAATCTGTAGATATGACCTGCATGAAAGGATAAAACTTAACTCAAGAAAGTTTGACACAATAAAGAAGCAGTATTGCACATCCAATGATACACACAAAGGCAGACAGACACATACACACATCAATCCTCACCAAGTATCTTCCCACACAGGACTTTGTAACCCCCTCCACCCAAAAAAAAAGACATCACAACTGTTTTCAAGGAGTATATGTTTGGAAGCAAGTGCAAGTCCACTGTCCAAACTTGCTATTACTCAAGATATGAAAACTGGCCACCATCCTAAATTACTTGCCTTTATTCACCTACTTCTCTCACACAACAACTAAACTCATGGCCAAAGATGGAACATATCACACAGCACAACTAATTCAACTAAAAGTGTTCTCATCCACTTTCATTTTTACTAGATGAGTTCAACAGCTATTGTATTAAAGGCACCATTAGTCCCAACAATTTGAAACTACTAAATTTTAAGAATTTTTCTCACTTTAAAACTGTGCATTGTTGTTAAATAAAGGGAAATTAAAACTGAAAGAACAGCTACAACAATTATTGCTTTTCTTTAATATTAACATCACTGCAGTTCTAGCTTAAATATTAGGACATACCTTGTTCTCTCTACTGGAAATCTATTTTCTCAACAGACTGTGTTATGGATGTAATGAGCGGCATCTCTTGTCCAGAACTGCAAAATCCATCAATTAAGTTTTTGTTACAATCATCCATGCTGATGGTCTCACTGGAAATTTTGGGGTAGGTGGCATGGCCAGTCAAATCTAGTAATTCTTCCAGGGCTTTGGCATTGCTCACTCCATTCTGACCTGGTAGCCCATTTGGCGTTATTTCATTCATTGGTGAGAATTCGGGGATGGAAATTAGCTCCTCTTTTGACACTGGGCTGAAAGAATATGTCAAAAATGATCTTAATGGCAACATTGAAGTAGCTTGGTTGGAACTACGTATACAGATTAGATCAATACTATAAAATTCTAGCAAATCTTTTATTTACCTGACATCCATAGATTGAACCTCGTCTGTGGAATCATCCACACTTGCAGATTTTCCATCAATAGCATCCAAATGAACAATGTGAGGAGAAACGCAAAGTCCATTTAATAACACTTCAGAAGAAGGTGGTTTAGCAGGCAACATCTCAGGATCTTTTTTATCTTCATGAACAAAAATTCATTAGCACAAACAAAACAAAATAAAAATTATTTATGGGTGATACATATTTCAGAATTACATACAATGCAGAGCTCAACGTATTTTGCTAGAAATGGCTCCATCAGTTATTTTCTCTCTGACATTAAACACTGTAAGATTATACTGAATATTTGAAGAAGATGGATTCACTACAGGCTACAAAATATAGCTTGGCTATACATGATTCAGTGGATCTATGGCTTCAACTGCACATAACCAAATAAATTCAGAGACTGTAGCCCCTCAAAGTACTTTACTCCCATAGTGTGGATTTCTTTGGTGTTTTAACAATTTGGTGAACTGTTGTTTTGCTGCACTGATCATTAGTCATCAAAATTCTCCAGAAGAATTGCAAGTTTAGTTCAATAACCTCCACCACATAGTATGCTTCTCAAAATCAGACTGTGCAAAAAATACAGCTGCACAACTGCACCCATTAACTCATGCAGTAGCTTAAATTGTAAAATAATAATGTTTAAAACACAATAGTCTGGAAAACAAAGTGCAATGATCTACATGGAAGAATTAAGTCCTCAACATTAAGTCTTGACTCCTATATACTAAAATATCCAAGATCTGCTGAATATTAGCTTAAAAATAATCAATATTTAAATTCATGAAAAGCAAACATCTGTCAAGGCCAAACATTGGTTGTGCTGCTGACAATAACAATATGCTATGGGGGGGGGGGGGCACGAGAGAGAAAGAGCATGGCAGACAATAAGATACAAAAAGAGCGAACTTTGAGACATCAGAAATAATGCAAGTCGTGATTCAAAAATTTATTTGGGTAACAGTTTTTCTAAGGTGCGTTGTGCCTCTAGTCTCTTCACACTATAAAAGCCTCAACTGATGGATTAAAAAAATGTCAAGAAATGGTTGGCCTGAGCCACCTTCTGACATTATTTTCCACTATTAAAACGTGTATAACTGGAAGCCATATACACTTTTTACATTTGACTATACTACAGGGAGTGTTTTGACTATATAAGAGCTACACCGCTGCACTCCTTTTTAATGTCATATGATTTTTTAGTGCAGTTTACATTTTTTTTATTTACCTTCTCCCAACTGCTGATAGAAAATATTAAAAGGAACTAGGGCTAAGACCACCAGTAATTATGAAAAAAAAAAATCCCTTCACTTAAACTAGTAATCAAACAACTGTCTACTGTCACCTTACTATACAAAAAGAATCAAGTCAAATATTCAAAGACAGGAAGAACATGGCTTCAGTTTTCTGTTTGCAGTTCCAGAAAGAACCTAAAATTTTTGCCTTATTTAATGTGAAAGCTCTTAACAGTTTAATTCGGGGAAACCATTTTCTGATGACTGCCCTTTGAGACACTGCTAAGTTTGATAGACTACTGAATAAATGACCAGGAAAAGTGTTATGCTCTACCATGGTCTTTGCTATAACATATCTGACTGGAGGAAGAAGATGATGGGATCTTGGAGGAGTGTTTGTATGTGACAAATGTACATAAATGGCACTAGTATTTTACTCCCTAGGTCAGAGTGTGGGTAATGATGTTTTTGGGTGCAAGAAAATGAGCAGCAAACTTTCACATGCAGACTGCTTCAGCAAACGTTTAATTAGGATTTAACTTCAGTTACTGGCTTAATGTTCATCTAGTTAACTTGATCTTGTTTACTGTTTGATAAGTTCACATTTCAACATAAAGGATGAATGTTCTACTCCATTATTTGGTGCCACTTCCAATTATAAATATATCAATGTTAGTAGGAATGTAGCAACGCTATAACATGAAAACAAAATGTCTCTCTCTGTGAGGCGGGAGATAAAGGGGATTATGATTGGGTCACTGATCATAACCCACTTATTATATGTTCAAGATACGGATGCCAACAAACTCACCCTGAGAATGAAGCTGGAGAGGTGAATTGTGACATCCCTGTTGAGAACACATAATAAGAGGTTATGATCGGTGAGACAATCATAATTCTTTGTAGTCCATGGAGCTTTATCTGCTCTATGTACTACTAGTTAAATTGCCAAGTGTTTTCCCAACTTTCAAGGCCGTAAAAAACTTAGCCAGCATTGTCAGAGAGGTTATAAATCTTCTGTTACATTTACAGTTACCTCCATAGCTCCAAATGTCTAGATTTTCACAGGACATCTAGATTATTGCATCTGATTTCTGGTCTGTTCCTCATAAAACTTTTGAACAAACCACTGAGACTAGAAGTCACTAAATAATGACATACATTGGAGTTTCAGTGATTGCATTTTTCAGATTATGCAGGTGAACACACATCCTGTTACTCTAGCAACTCTCAAGTTTTTTTTTTTCAGGAAATTAGGGACACATTAAGAGTTTGCAATCTGAGGGTAATTCTGAGGGTCATGTTGCTCAGTGCTAAATGTCTAAATCTCAAAATGCACTTGCTCGGAACACTCCTTAAAATGGAGAACATCGACATTTCTGCTGTAGCAGAGGCCTGGTTCAAGGCAGCAGAAAGCACCCCTGCACTACCAGCCTATAACTCATTCCACACCTTTCTGTCCCAGAACTTGAACTGAAGCTCCAAAGCAGGTGGTGTTTCCATATTCATAAAGGATGCGCACACGTCCAGGCTCGTAGCCCAACATAATGCATCAGAGATACTTCAAGTGCAGCTAACATTGGGTAAGACAGCAATTCAGGTCTTAGCCTGCTACTGGTCCCCAACCTTGACCCAAGAATCACACTCCATGTTTCTAAGCACCCTGGAGAATATTAGGGTCCAACCTAACACTCTCATACTGGTGACTTCAACTACCCCTCCATTAACTGGGAAAACTACTCATGTAGCAATACACTTGCCCAATGTTTCCTGGAATTCATTAATTCCAATGCCCTGGGCCAGCTCGTTCTTACCCCCACTAGAGGAAGCAACATCCTTGACCTGGTCATTACTAACATGGGTGACCATTGCTGTATACCAATAGTCAACTCCTTTCTGGTTAGATCCGACCAGAAACTAATCCACCCCCGCAAAGGTAACCACCATAAAAAACTTCTCAAAAGCTAACTTTGGGCTCCAAAACACAGAGATTGCTAACTTCATGGCACTCATGCAATTGGAGAACAGCTGCATGACCGCCAAATCATACACTAATGCCCTGTACGACCATGTACACAAATGCATGGATCTTGCCATACCCAATAGAACCAAGATGCTTTAGTACAAAAAAATGAAGCCAGTCTGCTGGTCCCGTCATAAACAAACTCTACAACAGAAGGAGGAAACTGATGCAAAATAAGGTGAAGTCCCAAGACTGGAAAAACTCCCTTATCAGCCTCAACAAAAAGTTGAGATCCCTCATCAACTCCTCTAAAGCTAGCTATGAAAACAGAATTGCAGCAGATAATAAAGACAACCACAAGTCCTTCTATAGTTATGCAAAGAATCTCCACGGCAATACCCAGATTTGCTCGGAGCTGTTGCACAATGACACTTCCTTTACTGAGCCAACAGATTCAGTGCCAACTTTACCCCTCCCCCCCAAAGGACCAAACACAACACCAGTAGATTGCCAGGCAGACAGTATTACTGCTGCACAGGTTAAAATAGCACTGTCCAAGATGAAGAATACAGCTTTAATAGGACCTGACAATATCCCTAGCTGTGTTCTGCATGAACTACAGAGTGAACTGGCACCTCACCTGTTTGCCCAGTTCAATCACAGCCTCACTTTAGGCTGTGTCCCTACCGAATGGCACACTGCTACAGTCATCCCTCTCCACAAAGGAGGAGTGACTACAGACCCTGAGAACTATTGCACCATTAGCCTGACAAGTCTCATATGCAAAGCTATGGAACACATCATCATGGACCTAATAAATAAGGATATAGGGACTCTCCAAACTCTGGATCCCACACATTTTGGTTTTGTGAAGGGTAGATCATGCCTGTTTAACCTGGTCAACATCTTTGAGTCAGTCACCAGAGCTGTGGATGAAGGTAAGGTGGTTCATACAGCCTACCTTGATCTGGCCAAGGCGTTTGATATCATTCCCCACTCAGGAATAACTAAGCTAGGCATCAGCCCCTATATCACAAGGTAGGTTGCAAACTGGCTCACAGATAGAACCCACAGAGTGAAAGTAGCTGACTCTAAGTCAGACTGCTGATCAGTCATGAGTGGAGTCCCACAGGGTTCGGTCCTGGGTCCTCTCCTGTTTGGTATCCACTTCTCTGAAGTCCAGGCCAACACGAATGGACTCTGGCTGACAAAGTTTGCAGACAATTGAAGTAGGGAGCCATAATTAACTCCCCAAGTGATGTTGACATCCTAGAGAAAGGCCTCACTGAGACCAGCGACTGGTGTCAGAACCATGGCATTAAGCTCAATGCCAAAAAATGTGTCGTAATCCCCTTTGGGAAAAACCCAGTTCCCATGAATTATCACATAAATGGTAGTCCACTGAACACAGAAGGCATCATGAGAGATCTGGGAACACAGGTTGACAGCAACCTTTCTTTTGACCACCACATTGCCACTGTGGTCAGAAAGTCCTTCTATGTGGCACATCTCATTACTAAGGGTTTTGCATCCAGGAAGAAAGAGGCCATTGTCTCCCCCTACTCTTCCCTCATTAGGTCAATCATCGAGTAGAATGCCCCATTTGGCATGTACCTCACTAGACACCTGCAACAACTGGAGAGGCCACAAAAGTACCTCACAAAGAGGATCCTAGGTCTTAAACACTTGTCCTATATAGGCAGACTTAAAAAACTCCAACTATTCTCTGTCTCATATCACCTACTTACAGGTTCATAGGTAGGTACTAGGCTATTGGCCCTAGGGCCTATATAAGCCTAGCCAAAAAGGTACCCTGGCTTTTGCCACCCAAGAAAATTATTTTCATGCGCCCCTGTCGATCAGAGCCACAGAGGTGATCCCCGGGGTGAATTTCCTATTTTCTAACCAATCATCAAGAATTTTCTTGAAGAGTGCTAATGAGGAGCTTTGTTTGATATAGACAGGTAGTTTGTTCCAGAGTATGGGATGTCTCTGGGACAGGAATCTATCCCTCCAGCATGTTCTGTTTATTGTGGTGACAAGGTTTAGGTCCCTAGAGCATGTAGCTCAGAGGGATTGGGATTTCTTTAAGTGGAGCATGTCCAACAGCTCTGGGTTTGACATAGCTTTGTATGTTAGGCAGAGATCACCTCTGAGTAGGTGATATACGATGGAGTAAAGCTGGAGTTTTTTTAGATAGTCTGTGTAGGGCATCTGTTTGAGGCTGGTAATCCTCTTTGTGAGGTATTTCTGAGGCCTTTCCAGTTGTTGTAGATTTCTTGTAAGGTACATACCAAAAGGGGCATTGTACTCTATAATGGGTCTAATGAGTGACGAGCAGAGGGGGAACAATGACCTCTTTTTTCCTGGATGAGAAACCTTTTGTTATGAGGTGTGCCACGTAGAAGGATTTCCTGACTACTGTGGCAATGTGATTATCAAAGGAGAGACTACTGTTCACCTGTGTCCCAAGGTCTCTTATCACACTTTCAGTGTTAAGTATTCTACCACCTATGTGGTAGCTCATGGGTACACAGTTTTTACCAAAGGGGATGACAATGCACTTTTTGGCATTGAGCTTGAGGCCATGGTTTTGACACCAGGCATCTGTCTCAGTGAGGCCCTTTTGTAGGATGTCCACATCATTAGGAGTTTCAATTATGGCTCCTAGTTTGCAGTCATCTGCAAACTTCATTAGCCAAAGACCTTCTGTGTTAGCCTCTACTTCAGAACAGTAGATACCAAACAGGAGAGGACCCAGGACTGAACCCTGTGGTACTCCACTTGTCACTGGTCTGAAGTTGGATTTGGAGTCTGTTACTTTCGCAGTGTGGGTTCCGTCAGTGAGCCAGCTGGCAACCCATTTTGTGACATAGGGATTTATACTTAGTTTAGTGAGTTTATCTATAATTCCAGAGTGGGGGATGGTGTCAAAAGCCTTGGCGAGATCTAGATAGGCTGTGTGAACCACCTTACCCTCATCTACGGCTTTGGTGACTGCTTCAAAGAAGTCTATCAGGTTTAGGAGACATGATCTGCCTTTTATAAACCCGAACTGGGTGGGGTCCAGAGTTTGGAGATTACCAATGTCTTTGTTTATAAGTTCCATGATGATACATTCCATTGCCTTGCAGACCAGGCTCATTAGGCTAATGGGGCAGTAGTTCCTGGGGTCCGTGGTAGCTTCCCCTTTGTGGAGTGGGATAACTGTCGCTGTGCACCATTCAGTGGGCACAAAGCCTGAGGTGAGGCTATGACTGAACATGGTGCTTAGGTGGGGTGCCAGTTTATTCTGTGGTTCATGTGGAATGCAGCCTGGGATGTTGCAGGCCCCATGGATGCTGTGTACTTGGCTTTGGAGGGTGTGGTTTTTACCTGTTCAGCTGTGATTACAGGAACTTTGCATTCTTCCGGTATAGAGATGGGCCCTTTAGGGGGTGAGAGAGGGGGTAAAGTTAGCACTGAACCTATCTGCCAGGATGTTGGCAATATCAGTTCATTCTCTATATTTAGTGCCATTGTGCTGTAACTCAGAGCAGATCTGAGTGTTGCCCTTCAGATTCTTGACATAGCTATAAAATGCTTTGTGGTTGTCTTTAGAATGATTGGCGATTTTGTTTTCATAATTAGCTTTGGAGGATTTTATGAGGGATCTCAGCTTCTTACTGAGGCTGACCAGGGAGTTCCTGCAGTCATGGGATTTTACTCTTTTTTTGCAACAATTTCTTTCTTCTGTTGTAGAGTTTGTTTATGGCAGGGGACCAACAGATTGGCTTCATTTTTTTGGAGGATAGCATCTTGGTTCTATTAGGGATGGCACGATCCATGCAATCGTGTAAGTGCTTATAAAGTGCATTTGTGTAGGATTCAGCAGTCATACCTCTATTGTCCATCTGCATGGGTGTCGTGAAGTTTGCCACCTCTGTTTTAAGAAGCATGAAGTTGGCTTTGGAGAAATTTTTTACGGTGGTTTCCTAATAGGGGGTGGGGGCGGGATGTGGATATCTGGGGTGATTAGCTTGTGGTCGGATCTGACCAACGAGGAGTTGACCTATGGTGTGGAATACTGGTCGCCCATGTTGGTAATGACCAGGTCTATGATATTGCTGCCCCTGGTGGGGGTATGGATAAGTTGATCCAAGGCACTGGAATGTATTAATTCCAGAAAACGTTGAGCAAAAGGGTTGGTACATGAGTAGTTTTCCCAGTTAATGGTGGGGTAGTTGAAATTGCCCATTATTAGGGTGATGGGTTGTACCCGAATATTTTCCAGTGTATCAAGAAATGAGGAGTGGTAATCCTGGGGCATGGTGGGGGATCTGTAGCAAGTTACAATTTGGATTGCGGTCTTGCCCAGAGTTAGTTGCACTTGGATAATCTCGGATGCATTATGCTGAGCAACTAGCCTGGAGGTGTGGATCTCCTTAATGAATATGGACACGCCTCCGCCTTTAGTGTTTTGGTCCAGGTTAGGTGGCCGAAAGCAGTGGTATGAATTATATCCTGGTAATGCAGGGGTGCTCTCTGGATCCTTGAACCAGGTCTCTGTCACTGCACAGATGTCAATGTTCTCCATTTTAAGGAGAGCCTCGAGTGAATGCATTTTGAGGTTTAGACTTCTAGCATTGAATAGCATTACCCTCAGATTTTGCTTGCTTGTACCTTTTACAGTGGTGAATTTGTCATTTGAACCTTGCCTAAACAAGGCACTATAGGGGTGGCAAGAGCCTTAGCTAGTATCCGGAATGCTAAGGGCAACAGATGCAGGCCATCTCTGGCAAAGCATCGTGGTCTTTTGAGCATGTCATCCCAGGCAGACAGATACTGGATCCCCTTAGAATGACACCAGAAGCTTAGCCAATTGTTGAAGTCAATCATTTTGTCCTTGTACTGTGGTATCATTCTGGGTGATGGCAGGATGCTACTCAGGGCTCGGGTCATACCTGCCTGGGCTACAAGATCAGACAACTCCTCCATGTCTCTTTTCATATAGTCCAGGGAGGTACGTCTCAGGTCATTCACACCAACATGGACAATGACAAAGTCATATTTGTACTTGTTGTGGAGTGACTTGAGGGTGTACATTATGTGGCGGATCCTGGCACCTGACAGGCAGCTGACAGTAACTTTCTCCTTGTTTAGCCTGGTGAGTGGAACATCAGTGTGCCTGACTATATAGTCACCTATGACTATAGTGTTGGGTATGTTGTTATGCCTTATGGGCTGTGGTTGAGTGGCACACTGAGTTTATGAGTTATGTGTCATTTGGGTTGTGTTGGGGAGTGGAGGTTGCTTGTGTTTCTGCTTTGAAGGTCTCTGTTGCTTGAGCAGATTTTTATTGAGAGCCTCCATGAATGTAAGTGTGTGTTTTGTATTGCTATGTGTGTGTTTTGGTGGTGTAGGTTTTTAGGGACTGTGTGATGAGTGTGGTGTAGTGTAAGTGTTTACCTTCTTCTCTTGACTGTCTAGTCGATTCTTGGGTGAAGAGAGCTTTGCTTCCAGTTTGGCTACATAAGTGCATCTCTCACAGGTTGTAGTGTTGGGTGGTAGGAGGAGAGAGTTGTCTGTGTACATGAGGCAATTGCTGCATTGCCCCAAAATGCCTAGATTCATCAGGTAGACAGGAGAAAACACCGGGAGCTGACCCTTAGACATGCTTGGATAGGTACTTATTTATTAAGTAGTAAAAACTGTTTTCCTCTAGACAAGTGAGGAAAGTTGAGTGCTGTAGTAATTTGTAGCTTATTTAGTGCTTACAACAAGTTCTTTATAAGTGCTGAGCTCAAAGAGACATATTTGAGTGCTAAAACTAAAATGTGGCTAATTTTAAGGGAAAATCTGAAGAGCAGACTTTATGGCGCTGGGAATAGTTTAACCCTAGCTAAGCGGTGATGCATAAAATGTATTTTTTTTTAATATAACAGTAGCAAATGAGCAAACTGATTTAAACAAATTAACCAATTAACCAATAAAAAGCTAAAAACTGAGCCCCGTTCCAGCAGTCTTCAATCAGACAAGTTCTAACTGCACACTCCTGCCACTAGGGTGCAGGGGAACCTTCTCCAAAAAAAGATGGTCTGGATTAGTGATCAAGTTATACAAACAAAGCTAGATTCAGCAGGTCTGAATTTAGTCTATGCTACAGCAAACAAGGCGTACCAATTTCAGAAAGAAACAGTTCAGATAAGCAGGCACAATAAGCCTTTAACCAGAAACTCCCAGCTCAGAAGGGCAAAATCTATCCTCTCGCACTACTTAGAGGCGATCTCTGCTTGACTTACAAAGCCTTATCTGACCCAGCTCTGTTAGAAATGCTACATCTAAAGAAATCCCAAAGCCTCTGCACTACACGCTCCAGAGACCTCAATCACATTACCACAATCAACAGAACAAGCTGGAGGGACAGGTTCATAACCCAGAGACAGCCCATGCTATGGAACAGACTTCCCATACATGTTAAGCGGAGTGCCTCACTGGCCCTCTTCAAGAGAAATCTTGATGAGTTGAATGGGAAATAGAAAATTCACTGCAGGGATCACTCCAGTGGCTGTACTCGACACAGGCACTGGGAACTAAGGTCGGGTGGCACGATGCCAGGGTAATCCTATAGGCTAGGCTTGTAAAGGCTCCAGGGCTATTTGCCTAGTACACACCTATGAACTTATGAAGCTATGAGTACAGACAGTAGTCTAATGTGGGACCTGACCTTAACAACATAAGCAGGTGGTGCTTAACATTTGTTAAGGTCTGGTCGCGCACCATTCTGGTGCTTGACTGGTTTATCTTTTTCTATATATTGGAGCATAATTAGCATGTTCCATGCATTACAGGATTGTTTCACTGTCCTGATATTTTTAACATGTATGGTTCAACTCTTTTGTTTTTACATATGATGAACTAACAAACACACTCCATCCCTGTTTTAATGGATGAGATTTTAATATGCCCCAGGAAGATTTGGTATTAATCTTTATGGGCTTCCTTTATGATAATAACCCTTTGGTCAAAAGGTTGCAGTGAATTCTTAGTTTCAAAGGTTCACATGCAAATATTATCAGACTGCAGACTATTACAAGCCTAGCCAATAACCAGAGGTCAGAATCAAGCCCTGTACCTTGTATCTTTGAAGTAAAGACCTCAACCATTATGCCTCACTAAAATCCAGAAGCTTTATCTGACAATAGAAGACTACCTTTCCTAGGGAAGAAGTAACAAGATATCATTAAGGAAGAACAAACTCCAGTGAGATATATATATATATATATATATATTTTTTATTTATGTTTAACTACCAAAAAGCACAGCTGTGTAAATAAACTTACCATAACAGTAGACATTCCAGTGATCGCTGCTGTAGCAGCCTTAGAAAATGGGTTATATCCTGCCAAGGATATAACAGCTGGCTAGCTTCCAAAGCTTCAGGGCACCTTCCTCACACTCAAACTTCTTTTTCCCCCTTTCCTTTCCTCCCTTCTCTTACTGGCCAAAGGACTAGTATCTTTGTAGTAATAGTCTCTGATAGCTCACTACTTTAACTCTATTTCCTAATCTCCCCAAATTGCAAAATTTATTTCTTTCTTTTCTCTTAGTCTTTTGCCCATATTTAAAATGCTTAACATCCTCACCATTGGTTATCACCACTGATTGTACTTTACCAGGTGTTCAATATCCTTTGATTGTTGTTTAATATTCACTGTATGATTTTGTGATCTGAATTCATTTACCCTGTATGTCAATTCTACTATTTGTTACTGCACTTCATGTGATAATATTATGTAGTTTATTAATTGAACTATGTATGTTAGAGCTTTTCTCTCCGAGCCGCCACTGAAAATGGGATTCATGCCCAGTTGGACCTTCCAAGTAAACAAATTCCAAATAAAACAAATAAAGTGTCAGGCAGCTTGAGCTGAGTTGACCCAAAGACAAGTTTGGGTGCCAAACCCTTCAGAACTTTTCTGCCAACAGACGGAGGGAGGCTGAACACTGAGAGGACAATGCTAGGTCGAACAAAAACTAAATAACCACATTCTGGCATAAATAATACACTAAAAATGAGGGGGGTGGAGGGAGGGATCAGCTACATTTGCAGTGATCATTCGAACATCTATACTGTTACTGTAGGTTTACTTACACAACTATACTATGTTCATTATACTGACCACTGCTGCAGTAGCCTTAACTATATGGGTAGATTAACCTAGCTTATTACATTTGGGAGATAGGAGCAGAATCCTGGAGCCCGTGGAGAGCATCCTTGCAAAGCCTAATGTATACATAGAGAAGGAACCAAACTTACAGTGTTTTGTAAAAGTATGCCCAGAGGACCATGTTGCAGCTTCTACAAAACTTCTAGAAGTCAACCATTTCCAAAAAGCCAAAGATAATGCCAAGGCCATGGTAGAGTGGGTCTTGACTCTGCCTGGAATAGTTTTGTTGTGGTGAGTATAACAAAAAGTAATAGCCTTAGAAAACCATTTGGTAATAGTCTGCTTTGATATAGGTTGTCTCTTCTTCTTACCTTCACAATAAATGAACAATTGATCCAAAGATCTGAAAGATTTGGCTCTGTCAAGATAGTGTCCAATCACCCAAAATAATTTAGAACACCATAAATTGAATGAAAACCAGGCTGTATAAAATCCAAGTATCTTTTTTTATTTTAGTAACCAGATTAAGTGCTTTTCAGCTATAACATATAGCCTTCATCAGAATAAACTTCCCATCAAACCATCTTCATTTTTATAAAATAAATTAGCCAATCACCAATGTAAAACAATCAACATGCTAATGACCAATTACACACTAAAAACACGAATTAGCCTTTTTCTAAAACATATATCCACTTTATTCTTATAAAACTTTAAGATACTAACTCAATGTATTATAAATGAAATATTAGAACTTTATGTTAAAAACAGTTGTATATAAAAGTTTTATTCATATACATATATATATATATATATATATATATATATATATATATATATATATATATATATATATATATATATATATATATATATATATTTATCTGTTATATTTTATTAGCTCTTTCCTGCAACACAAGGGTTATTGAAATGTTTTCATTTAAACCAGGGGAAAACTTTAGCAGATTTTTCCAGTCACCCCCCTGGGGTTAGGTTTAACCTGCTCTAAAATTTCAAATGAAAACTTATTAGAATGGGGACAGACCAGGGAATGTTTGTATAGTGCACTTGTTACCTTTTTATTTTTAATGTCATTTCCATGTTTATATATTCTATTCCTGAGAGCTTGCTCAGTCTTTCCCACATAAAATCCTGAACATGAATTACAGACTGCTAAATATACAACCCCCTTACTCAAACAATTCCCTTTGACAAACTCTATCTTACTTTTCATCCTATCGTCCAAAATAAAAAAATCTCTCTATATATAAAGGAACATTGTCTACAGCTTCCACACGGTCTTGTTCCTATAAGTACTTCAATTCTGGGTTCCAACTTATGTTCTAAAAGACTTTTAATGTTGAATCAAGTTTTATTCACAAATTTGGGACATCCACCTACCCTTTGGTATATCTCCTTATTTTTAAACATACTCCAGTTCTTATGTAAGGACTTTTTAACTTAATTTGTTAAATAGTTGAATTCCAACACACATGCTTTTTTATATTTACCTATTTCCAGATTAGATGCACCATGATTTTTCTGTAAACCCACCCCTAACAAGGGCAGGTATACTGTACCCCACTTATATACATCCAAAATTATTTCCTTGACCAGTTCCTTAGGATATCCTCTTTCCTCAAACATTATTTGTATTTTATTTAACTCCTCATACAAATCTTTGTGGTGTGATGTCATTCTTGCTACCCTCACTGCTTGTCCTTTAACTATGCTTCTTTTTTGCGCAATGGGATGGTTACTCCCAAAATGCAAATGTGTATTACAAAATGTAACTTTTCTGTATATTCAGGATCTAAATCCATCTTTGTCTTTTATTACTTGTACATCCAGATAGTTAATATCTTGTGAATTCAAGTTGTGAGTGAACTCTAAAAATTCAGTAGTTTTACCTAAATATGTCACAAAATTGCTATTTCATACTGTGTACCCTTCCATAATACAATAATATCATCCAAAAATCTGGAATAAAGCTGTATTTTGTTCCAGAAAGGACTACTGAATACATAAATTGACTCCCATCCCAAAAGCACAATATTAGCATAGACGGAGGCACATGCTGCCCCCATCGCTATACCATGAATTTGTTGGTAATACTCTCCCTCAAAAAAAATGAAGTGTTTTGAATGAAGAAGGTCCTGGGGAGCAAAGATGATTCAGAGGGTTGAGTGCCTTGATCTGGAAAAGCATCTCTTTTATATTTATGTGCTTGAATCTATCCCCAATACATATGGTGTTGATCAAATAAGGGAGATTTTGAATGAGAGTGGAAAATATACAATAAGATAAGTGTCTGCACTGTGTGAAATGTTAGAACTTGTGTTGGAAAATAATATCTTCATTTTCAATGGTGACATATACCATCGATGTTCTGGTGTGGCTATGGGTACAGCGATAGCGAATACCTATGCCAACCTAACCCTAAGTAAATGGGAAGAGACGAATGTCTATGGAAATGCAAATATCTATGCACATAAGATACTTTTTTATTCGCGTTTTGTGGATGATGTGTTTTTTTATTTGGGGAGACAGTGAAAGAGAACTGCAAGACTTTAAAATATTTTTGGATCAAACAACAGAGTTTTTGAAATTTGAAATGAAAACATCTCCATCAATGATTAGTTATTTGGATGTATGTGTCACATTAGCTGGAGGTGAATTAGATACTAGTATATACAAGAAAAGATGCATGCTAATAAATATTTACATAGGGATAGCATGCATTCTTGATACATACTTAAAAGTGTGACTAAGAGCCAATACATGAGGGTTAGTAGATTAAATACGAAAATGGGTAAATGTATTGAACAAATGGAAGACGTGACAAATGACTTTAAAAATAGAGGATATGATATTAATGAACTAAATAGTACTAAACAAGACATTATGTTGTTAAGAGAGAGCGTGGCTAAACCTTATTTCTCAGATTTTATAACTAATGTAGATACTAGCAACACATCACACAAGGTCCAACCTCTGAGATATGCCATGACATAAAATAGAGCTACTGAGGGTATAGAAAGCATTATTCAGGAGAATTGGGACATACTTAGGTCTATCCCAGGGCATAAAAATGGTTGACTGCTAAACCTATGTTTAGTTATAAGAATTAAAAAAATCTGAAACAATGTTTATGATATAAGGATTCTTTTTTAAATCAATCAAAGAGTATTAAACTTAAGAAGAAAGGGACAATACCATGCCATAATTGCTCATGTTGTGTGAACATCTGTCAATTAACAGATTTTGTACATCCAAATACTAAAAGACAATACTCTTTCACTTGTATGGCCACTTGTAGTACAACCCTAGTGGTATATCTAGCAACCTGCACAGCCTGTTTGGCTTTTTATGTAGGAAAATGCTCCAGAAAACTACAGGATATAATTCTGGAACACAAGTCAGATATACATAGGGGGACTGATAGTAATTCATTAGCGAAGCATATTCAAGAACAAGGCTCAACCCATAACTTTATTTTTAGAGTTATTGAGTTTTTAAAATCTAATATAAGGAGTGGGGATATTACTAATAGACTAGATGTGAAAGAGTATGAGTGGATTGTATGGCTACAGGCAGATACCTTTCCAGAAATAAATAAACATGTTACAATCAAACCAATCTTAAAACTGAAACAGACAGATGTTAAGTAATATTAATTTTAAATATAATACAAAAAGGGTTTGACATATATGTTGTTTGTCTTTCGGCTTTTCCCGGTTAGGGGTCGCCACAGCGGAACTCCGGTCCACTAATGATTGGCAGTAGATTTTTACAAATGCCGAGGTGCCAGCTCGACGTCCAACCTTCAACGAAGGTATGCCCATTTACTCATGTCTTTCGAATGCCACCCAACCACGGGGAGGACATGCAGACTCCACACAGAAGGCACTCCCCGCACTCTAGCCGAGAATCGAACGGGAGAACCTCTTGCTGTGAGGCAACAACGCTACCGCTGCATATATGTATGTGTGTATATATATATATATATATATATATATATATATATATATATATATATATTTATTTTTTTTTCTTTTTATTTGTTATCTAGAAATGCATATTTGCATACAGATATGAATGTAAGTGAGATATATATACAATTTAGTATGTTTTCATAATAATAGTTTCATATTATTTTTTATTTTTATTTTCTGTATGCCTTTTAATGAAGGATATTTAAATTTTGCTACTGAATATTCATTTTTTAATTGATTTGTTGTCATAGGTTGGCTGTGTCATGTGACTGTTTAAGATGTGTATTTATTGAGCATTGAACTTTTGTATTTGTAACACTGATGAAGGATTATTCAATCCGAAAGCTTTGTTTTGATATTTCGTTTAGTAAAAGAAGTCTGCATTTGCATTTGTGTAGAGTTGTGGATATGTTTTTTGTTTGGATTGCTGTTGAGCACATCCCACTTTACCAAGTTGCTTACCTTTGTTTTTTATTTGATTTTTTATTTGCTATAACTGGAACTACACACTTTGTGAACACTCTTGGTGCAGTGGATAGTCCAAAGTGTAAGGCAGACAACTGATAATGTAATCCAGAGACACAAAACCTTAAGAAACATCTGAAATCTGGATGAATATGAATGTGATGATAAGCATCTTTTAAATCTAGAATTACTAGGAAACGTGAATGAGGAAGACGAGGTAACAAGTTGTGAAGTGACATCATTTTACATTTGGGCACTATCACAAACAGGTTTAAGAGAGAAAGATCCAGAAATGGTCTCCAAGCATTTTGTTTCTTTGGCACTAGAAACAAACTTGAATAAAACCCTTTCCCACCTAGGAAAGAGGAACTGGTTCTATTACACCCTGGGACAGTCTGAGATGAAGGACAGGTGGAATCAAAAGACTTTGGTCTAGGTGACGAAGAATTACCCCCCGAAAGGAGACATTTTCTCCCACTGTCATCTGTAAAGTACAGTTTTGTACCTACCATAAATGTAGATGTTCGAGGATCCACATTGCTGCAGTCCTAACTATTGGGGTAGTCCGCTGTCCAGTCGGCCCGAATACCAAAGTATATGGCTGACGTCGGTCAGGGCGCATTAGACTGACGTCAGTACGTCAGGGTACTAATGCGCATGACCGACGTCATATCCTCAGTCTTTTCTTGCCCCAGATGTCAGAAGACCCTGAAAAGATAAGGCCAAAAACCAAAAACTCCCAACATACCTGCACCAAAATATATAAATATATACAAAATATACAAAATTAGCAGAATATAACCTCACCTACACAACCACCCCTAAATTCTGAGGGGAAGGAGGGAGGGTAAATTGGACTGCAGCAATGTGGATCCTCGAACATCTACATTTATGGTAGGTACAAAACTGTACTATGTTCTTCACTCCACATTGCTGCAGTCCTAACTATTGGGTAGAATCCCAAAGCAGAGGTAAGGGAGGCTGGCAAATCATAAGGAAGCAGGAACTGACAACATGCCCTGCAAAATAGCTGTGGCAAAACCAGCCCTAGACTTAGAGTAGAGAGGAAGGTGATAATGCTTAGAGAAAGTATGCACTGAACTCCAAGTAGCTGCCTCCAAAATATCCTTAGTTGCCACCCCTCAGAAATGCTGTTGAAGTGGCAGTAGCCCTAGTGGAATGAGGCCTAATCCCAGCTGGAATCTCCTTGCCATGATGGGAATAACAAAATGTAATGCAACACCCAATCCATCTAGAAATAGTTTGTTTTGACACAGGCTTGCCCTGAGAACTCAAAGCAAAAGAAACAAACAACTGCTGAGACTGCCTAAAATCCTTAGTCCTGCTCAAATAATAACACAATTGCCTGTGTACATCTAAAGTGTGCAAAATCTTTTCCCCTTTATTTTGGGGATCTGCATAAAACGTAGGCAAATGAATAGTTTGGTTTAAAGCCACACTAGAAACCACTTTAGGCATAAAGGAAGGATTAGTACGTAATGATACCCTATCCTTATGAAAAATCAAAAAAGGCTCAACCGCCATAAGGGCCTGTAACTCAGAAACCCTCCTTGCAGAAGTAATGGCCAACAAAAAAGCAGTCTTCCATGACAAGTATTTCAGTTCAGCAGTAGCTGCAGGCTCAAAAGGTTGTAGAGTAAGTTTCTCCAACACAAAATTGAGATCCCAAGTAGGAGTAGGAGCTCTCTGGGGGTCTTATATTCTTTGCCCCTCTAAGAAATTGCTTGAACAAAGGATGTGAAAACAATGGTGGGTCACAATCATAGTGAGCTGAAATTGCTGCAGCATGAATCTTAATGGAAGAGAAAGACAAACCTTTGTCTAATAACTCAGTAAGATATTGAAGAGCCACACTCAAATTAGGCTCAAATCTCCAAATTCTTTGCTGCAGTCCAAAATAAAAATCTCTTCCATTTTTCTGCGTACACTTTCCTTGTACTAGGTCTTCTGGCTTCCATAATCACATTTAAAACTTGTTGAGGAAGTTGAGACCTGCTGTCTTTCAAAACAGAATATGCCAGGCTGTTAGATGAAGAGAGTGAAGCTTGACATTGAGCAGACGACCGTCCTTCTGAGACAACAGATGTGGAATCAAGGGTAAAGGCCATGGAGGCTTCTTTACCAGACTCCTCAGTAATGGGTACCAGTGCTGCCGAGGCCAATCTGGAGCTATTAAAATCATCCTTGGCTTGTCTTGTCTGACCTTTAGAAGCACCTTTGGAAGAAGAGGCAGAGGTGGAAAGCATACACATGAAGATTTTTCCAACTGAAAGAAAGAGCATCCACTTTCCAAGCTGTGTGATGAAACCTCTTTGTGCAAAACTTTGGCAGCTGGTGGTTTAGTGGAGAAGCGAACAGATCTATGTCTGGAGTTCCCCAGGACACTGTCAACTTTTGAAATACATGAAGATCCAGTTTCCACTCGTGGGGATCCATGATTTGTCTGCTTAACACATCTGCTAAGGAGTTCTGTGCTCCGGCAGAAACCTTGCCTGAAGAGTTAGTTGCAAGCTGAGCGCAGTCTCCCATAAAATCATTGCTTGCCTGCACAATGGGTAAGAATGTGTTCCCCCTTGTTTGTTGATGTACCACATGACAGTTGTGTTGTCTGTTAGAATCAACACCTGCCCTGGAAGAAGTAACTCCTTGAAGGCCATTAATGCAAACTGGACTGCTAACATCTCCTTCATGTTGATATGTAGATGCTGTAGTCTGGCAGGCCACTTGTCTTGTATCCACTTTCCATTTAGATGAGCTCCCCAAGCAATGTCTGAGGCATCTGTCGTTAGAATTTGACTCGCCTCTGGCCGGGTCACAGAGAGTCCCTTGTTTAGGTGACATTCCTGAGCCCACCACAAAAATTCCTTTTGAATGCAAGGTATTATTTGAATGACAGTGTCCAAATCCTGGCAGTGCTGTGTCCATACATTTTTGAGATACCATTGTAGCTTCCTCATATGCAGTTTGGCATTGGGAATCACCAGAATACAAGATGCCATGAACCCTAAGGCTTGAAGGACTGTCCTTGCAGTCAGCCCGGACTGAAGAGATAGTTGATGGAAGTAACTGGAAAGATTCTTTTGTTTGTCCGGGGTTAAAAAAGGCCATCTGGGCTGCTGTATTCAGTCTCACACCCAGAAAGCACATGTCTTGAGAGGGTACTAGACTGGACTTTATTTCGTTCACAGAATACCCTAGGCATCTTAGCACTGCTATGACATATTCCAAATGCTGTAGAAGGACTTCCTTTTCTTGAGCCAGAATCAGGCAATCGTCCAAGTAAGGATAGATTTGAATTCCTTTTAGCCTGAAGTAAGCTATCACTGGAGCCAGAACCTTTGTGAATACTCTGGGCGCAGTAGATAAGCCAAAGGGCAATGCAGAGAACTGATAATGAGAATTTCCAGCTCGAAAACGCAGATACTTTCTGCAACTTAGTCTTATAGGCACATGAAGGTAAGCTTCCTTGAGATCTAAAGTTACCATCCAGTGATCTTTGCCCAGCAGAGGTAAAAGCTGTTGTAACGTCAACATTTTGAACTTGGGAATGTCCAGATAAGTGTTGAGGATAGATAAATCCAAAATTGGTCTCCACGTGTTCCCCTTCTTCGGTACTAGGAACAGGCGAGAATAAAATCCTAGGCCCCTTTCTGGCACAGGAACCGGCTGAATGGCCCCTATTTGTAGTAACTGAGAAATTTGCTTGCGAGCCTCTTGTCTTTGTAGAGGAGGAATGTCTGGCATGCCTTTGAAAGGAGGCAAGGTATGGAAATAAAACCTGTAACCATGGCGAATGATATCCAGAACCCATCTGTCTTGGGTAATTAAATCCCAATTTTCTTTGAAAAGAGACAGTCTTCCTCCCAACGGTGCTGCCAGGCGAGAATGAACTGGCAGCTGAAAAGGCAGGTCATTGGGTCTGCTTACGAAAGGACTGACCCCTGCCCTCACCAGAAGTCTGAGCAGGGGAACTCCCTGTCCTAGGCCTAAAAGAACCCTGAGCTCTGCCCCTACCACGTCTAGACCTACCCCTAGACTGGGAATCATAAGCAGGATAAGTCCATCCCTTAGCAGGCCAATTTCTACTAAACTTCGGAGGCTGCACCTGCAAAAAATCTTTAACAGTTTGCATAGACTTAGCCTTGTCCTCCATTTTCTTCAAAACTGCTTCTACAGGCGAACCAAACAACACATCAGACTGCAAGGGAGCATCCAAAATCCGTGTCTTAACATGCTCAGCTAAATTCTGATCTCTCAACCAGGCGTGCCTACAAAGAACAGAACCAGTGGCAGCCACCCTGGAGGAGGCCTGCACAGCATCAAAACCACATTGCAAGGAATGTTTACCCACCTGTTCAGACACATGAACTAAATCCTGCAACTCTTTACACTCAATACCTTCCGCCAGAGCATCCACCTTAGATTTCAACTGTGAAAGAAGATAATTCTGATATTTTAACATGTGAAACTGACAATTCAACGCCCTCATGGCTAAAGTGGAAGAAGTATACACTTTCTTTCCCCATCTATCCAAAGCCCTTGCCTCTTTATCAGGAGGGACAGGATTTTTAACAACTGAGGCCTTCACACCTTTAGGCCCCTGAGAGACAGTTTCCGGGTCTGCCCTAGGACTCTTAAAAGATACTTATGAGCTTCAGGCACCCTATAATACCTATCCGGTTTAACTGGGGCAGGAGGCAAAGAATCCGGATTCAGGGAAGCCTCTGCAAAAACATCTTCCACCACATTCAAAACAGGAGGTATAGCTAAAGGCCTATGCTGGGGTAAAAACAAAAATTCCCTAAGCCTTTTCCTGGAATCAGAGAAATCTTGACCTTCCCATTTAAAATGCTCCCTCATGGAATGCAGAGTCTCTGAAAATGAAAAATCCTCAGGAGGGGAAGCTGAAGGAGTAGAATCATCCACATCAGAATCAGAATAAGGAGGGTACTCCTGCAAGTCTTCAGCCGAAGACTCAGAAGCCTCCGAGCATTGCTCAAAACTCTCAAACTCAGGTTCCACCCTAGGCCTCTTATCAGGAGGGGGCATAGAACCCCTTATCATAGTAATCAAATCCTCTGCCATTTTAAGCATATGTTTCTTAGGCAAAGACCCTGAAGCACTAGGAGAAACCCCCACTGAAGCAAAACTCGGCCTGCCCCTCAAAGAAGTCTTGGAAACAGAAGGGGAGGCTCTGACCACCTTAGGAAGAGAGGGAAGAACAAAGCCCCCTCAGCCTGGCCTACTTCCTGAGAGGATACATCCTGTAACAGTAAAGTCTCTCCCTGAGACTCCAAAGAAACACCTGGCAAAACCTCCGGCTCCACTGAGCCCTCTAAAGAACCGACGTCTGGGACTGTCGGTTCTTCCACTCTAGGCTTTGCTGTTTTGTCCTTGCGTTTTTTAGCCGAAGCCGGCGTCGGAGCATCCGACGGCATTTTATAATTACAACGCTTCCCAAACACTAACCTGGCACAGTCTAACCTTCTCTTAATAGTGCGTTTGTTAAATCTAGCACAAGAGCGGCATCCAACAACGTCGTGCTCAGGCCCTAAACAAGGTATACACAAAGTATGGTAATCCCTATGAGGTATCTGTTTCCCACAAGAAATACAGTTATTCACTTTTTCTGACATCCGGTTAAATACTGAGGCAAGCTAAAACCAAAATATTCCCCAACGGGGTACTTAGCCAACTTTGATTCGGTCTGAAACTCTGGCTTCAGAAACTTTCAGAACGCCAACCTGCACTCGCAAAATTGCTTCTGCATCGGACCATGCAGCAAAAAAGACAGAGGATATGACGTCGGTCATGCGCATTAGTACCCTGACGTACTGACGTCAGTCTAATGCGCCCTGACCGACGTCAGCCATATACTTTGGTATTCGGGCCGACTGGACAGCGGACTACCCCAATAGTTAGGACTGCAGCAATGTGGAGTGAAGAACATCCTTGATCTTGAATGATCTTCAAAACACATTTATTTGTCTGAAACTATCTTGTACCAAAGAGAAAAGTGAAGATTCAGACTTTCTGGAAGGAAAGGGGGGGGGGATGCCAGGGTGGGAGGGGGAGACATGTCTCACAAATAGTCATTCTAACTTTTTGGACTGTCCTTAGTTTTGGGAACTTCCAGAAGTCTTCTTAAAAGCCTCTTACCACTTCTTCTTAAAAATCTGTTTAACTGCATTTTGTTGAGACCGTTTATTTTGTTTCTTACCAAAACTGGACTGGAAGTTAGAAAATCACTTCAAAAATTTGGAAAAGGAGGGCTGAGAATAGTAAAGATTTCCTGAGTCATCTTACCACTTTCGTGACACTTTTTGATCACCTCAGCAGCAGAGGGGCACAAAATTAAATCTCTATGCAAAGGAGAGTTTAATATCTCATTTCTAAGATCATTTCAGATGTTCTGAGAATGAGCCATGCAAACCTCCTCAAACAGTACCAGTGTCCATAGCCCTTGAAGAAGATTCAACACAGACATACACACAATGTATACAGTTAGTAGTGACTTGAACAATAGAAGAAATTAAATTATTTAAGCAGATTTTTCCTTCCAAGAAGAAACTGAAGACAAAATATCCCTCATACTTTCATAATTAGTCAGGACAATCCTTAACATATGAGCATAACAATTCAAAATTCTGAAAGTCAAAGCTGTAAAAGCATGTACAACAATAATCTCCCCATCCTTATCAGGAGTAGTAGGACATGGAATTAAATAAATGTTAGCAGCAGCAGGATTAACTAAAGCTAGAGCTGCTGGGTCAGATTTGGGAAGAGTGTATAAAACTTAAAAGAATGAGAAAGTCTGTGCATCCTATCTGCCTTTTTGGGGGCAGCTGGCTGACTGCCAGGAAAATTGTATGCAGTAACACACACATCCTCGAAAGCTGACAGAACCAGAGGAATGGGTACAGGTTCTGGAAATGCCTTCTGTAACAGCTCATAGTACTTTCTCAGGGACTAAGAGACCTCAGTGTTCTTCCACTGAAAACAATGACACAGTCCAGAAATATTCTCAGAGAAAGAGGACCCCCACAGGGTGGGTCAGAAATTAAACTCTCCTCAGAGTCTGAATCAGAAATCTGGGGAGAAAAAGTACAGTTCTGTACACTTACCATAAATGTAGATGTTCGAGTGTATTCACTGTTGCAGTCATTACATTTGGGTAATCTGCTGGCAGGTTGCCCTCAGTCGGCCTGATTAACAAAGTCTTGGGTCCTGCATTGGTTGCTGTCCCTTCTTCCATGACATCAGGTCGCCAGGGGTATAAAACATGCAGCCGACGCCATTACGTCAGTTTTTCTTGCCCCAGATGTCAGGTGCCCCCCAATGGGAAGCAATTAAATCTAGAATACAAGGATATACTTCTAATAAAAAAAGCAAATACACCAAAAAGCTTTTTGAGCATAGTAAGTGAGAGTAGAGGTATAGCCAAAAGAAGAAAGGGGGCTGGAGGGAGGGTAACCAGGACTGCAACAGTGAATACACTTGAACATCTACATTTATGGTAAGTGTACACAACTGTACTATGTTCTTCGTGTTTCACTGTTGCCGTCATTACATTTGGGTAGATTCCCAAAGCTAAGGTTAGGAGGAGGAATTTAATAGAATTAGGACCAGCTATAAGGCCCTGCAAGACTGTAGTGGCAAAGCCAGCTCTGGTTTTAGAGAAAATTGGCAAATGATGATGCTTGGTGAAAGTATGTACAGAACTCCAGGTAGCAGCTTCTAGGATGTCCCTTGTAGGGACGCCCCTGAGAATGGCTGCAGAGGTTGATGCAGCCCTGGTTGAATGGGGTCTGATGCCCTGTGGGATAGGTTTTCCATGGTGCTTATAGCAGAAATGAATGCAGTGGCCTATCCATTTTGAAATGGTTTGCTTTGAAATAGCTTTCCCCTCTGTCCCTGCAGCAAATGCCACCAGCAGTTGATCAGATTTCCTTTAAGGTTTAGTCCTGTCCAAGTAGAATTTAAGTTGTCTGTGCACATCTAAGGAGTGCAGTATCTGTTCCCCTTTGTTCTGTGGGTTAGGAAAGAAGGTAGGCAAATGACTGGATTGATTAAGAGTCACACTGGATACCACCTTGGGCATGAAGGCGGGATTAGTTCTGAGGGACACCCTGTCCGCATGAAAGATAATGAAAGGCTCCACTGCCATAAGGGCCTGTAACTCGGATACCCTTCTTGTAGAAGTGATTGCTAAAAGGAAAGCTGTTTTCCAGGAAAGGAACTTTAAATCTGCAATAGCAGCTGGCTCAAAAGGAGGAAGAGTGAGTTTATTCAAAACAAGGTTAAGGTCCCACACTGGAGTTTGAGCTCTCCTCAGTGGCCTTAAATTTTTGGCCCCTCTGAGGAACTGCTTGAGCAGTGGGTGAGAGAAGAGGGGAGGCTCTGTGCTATAATGAGCTGAAATGGCTGAGGCATGAATCTTGATGGAGGAAATGGACAAGCCCTTGTGAAGCATCTCAGTCAAATATTGTAGAATCAGAGGTAAATTGAGCACTGCTGCACTCATCCTTTGAGATTGCTTCCAGGTACAAAATCTTTTCCATTTTGCAGTATAAGATTTTCTAGTACTAGGCCTCTTAGCTTCTAAAATGATAACCATAACTGATTTACTGAGGGGTGGTAAAGGAGAGATTAGGTGATTAGCCAGGCTGCTAGGTTCAGGGTTTGCAGCTGAGAGTGCAGTACCTGGTTCTTCTGCTGCGACAACAAGGAAGAAGTCTGAGGCAGGTGCCATGGGGCCAAGCATGACACACTGCACAAGAGGGTGTACCAGTGTTGGCGTGGCCAGTCTGGTGCAATTAAAATCATCCTTGGCTTGTCCTGTTTGATCTTTAGTAGTACCTTGGAGAGCAGAGCCAGAGGAGGAAAGGCATAAACTGAAAGTTTTTTCTGGCTGAAGGATAGAGCATCCAATTTTCAAGCTAGTTTGTGGGGAATCCTTGTGCAAAATTTGTCCAATTGATGGTTCTGGGGGGAGGCAAACAGGTCTATATCTGGGCTCCCCTATTTGCTTGTCAACATGTTGAAAATCCTTGGTTCCAGTTTATACTCATGTGGGTCCATGAGGTTTCTGCTTAGTCCATCTGCCAGTGTATTTAGTTTTCCTGGCAGGACTTGAGCTTGTAGATTCACTTGGTAGCCCAAGGCTGTGTTCCACAATGCCATGGCTAGTCTGCAGAGGGGGTAAGAATGTGTACCCCCCTGCTTGTTTATGTACCACATGACCGTGGTATTGTCCGTCTTTACCATTAGTTGTCCTGCAAGAATGTAGTCCTTGAAGGCTGTCAGAGCATTCTGTACAGCTAACTGATTTATGTGTATGTGCATTTGACTTGGGTTCCATTTGCCCTGAATGCACTTCCCTGCCAGGTGAACCACCCATGCATAGTCTGATGCATCTGTTGTTAAGGTTTGGGTGGCTCGTGGAAGTGTGAATGGTAGTCCCTTGTTTTGGTGGCAGGCCTCTGCCCACCAAAGGAACTCTAGGTGTACACAAGGTATGATAGGACTCATAGCTTCTAGATCCTGTGAATGTTGACTCCATAGGCTTTTGAGATACCATTGCAGTTTCCTCATATGCAGCCTTGCATATGGAATTAGAAGAATGCAGGAGGCCATGAACCCCGAGGCCTGCAGTATTTGCCTTGCAGATAACTGGGTTTTTGTGGCCACTTGTTTGAAGCAGGTTGTCAATTGAGTCAGTTTCTTTGGCATGAGGAAAGTCATCTGGGAAGTTGTATTCAAGCTAGTTCCCAGGAATATAATTTGTTGACAGGGTACCAGGTGTGATTTATTTTTGTTTATGGTGTACCCCAGACAAGTCAGTACCCTTTGAACAGAGGCCAGATGATTCAAAAGTATGTCCTGGCTTTCTGCCTGAATTAGACAATCATCCAGGTATGGATATATTTGAATATTTATTTGCCTGCAGAATGCAATGACTGGAGCTAGGCTGAATACCCTGGGCACAGTAGATAATCCAAAGGGCAGTGCAGAGAATGGATAGTGCATGTCGCCTGCTTTGAAGCGTAGGTATCTTCTGCAAGACTCCCTGATAGGGATGTGCAGGTATGCTTCTTTTAAGTCAGTGTTGCCAACCATGCATCTTTGCCTAACATAGGAAGCAGCTGGTGAAGAGTCAGCATCTTGAATTTTGGAATCACCAGAAAGGTATTTAGAGTAGAAAGGTCCAGGATAGGATGTCATGTATTGCATTTTCTGGGTACCAGAAAAAGTCTCGTATAGAAATCTTGTCCCTTTTCCTCTTCTGGTACCAACTGAATAGCCCCCGTGCTTAAGAGAGAGAGTACTTGATTTTGGGCCTCTGCCCACTGATTTGGGGGTAGATATGGCCACATGCTTGGTGTTGGTAAGGAGTGGAAGTGAAATCTGTATCCTTGGGACACTATATTTAAAACCCATTTGTCCTGGGTAATGAGTTCCCAGTTTTTGGCCTGCAGACCAATCTTTCCGCCTAAAGGAGCATTCAGTTGGGAAGTGCTTGGAAGTTTTAAAAGCAAGTCACTGAGACAGTTTTCCATAGGGGGAGTCTTACTACTCCCTGATTTGGGTGCAGAAATCCCCCACTGCTTAGTCTTGTGTGTCCCCGGGGACCGAAACCTGGGGTTTCTGCTGTACCTGGGTTTGGCTTGAGAAGACCTGGAAGGGGCTGGAAAGGACCAATTCTTAGAGAGCCAATGCCTACTAAATCTAGGAGGCTGAACTTGTAAGAAATCTTTAACAGTTTGCATAGATTTAGCTTTATCTTCCATCTTTTTAAGAACTTCCTCAGCCTTGTTGCCAAACAGGCGGTTCTGATTTAAGGGAGCGTCCAACAATTTAGCTTTAACATGATCAGGCAAAGATTGCTCCTTAAGCCAAGCATGCCTTCTGAGCACACCCACAGTAACAGCAGCCCTGCAAGAAGCCTCTAATGAATCAAATCCACATTGCAAAGTATGTTTTCCAACCTGTTCAGCAGAATGCATTAAATCCTGTAATTCTTTATTTTCCGCACAGTCAGGAATCAACATAATTTTCTGTTTAAGCAATCCAATAACATGTTGCTGATACTTTAACATATGAAACTGGCAGTTTAAAGCCCTAATGGCCAAGGTTGCAGAAGTGTAAACCTTCTTACCCAATCTATCCAGCACCCTGGAGTCTCTATCGGAAGGGGTAGGATTTTTAGCAGTAGAAGCCTTAATGCCCTTGGGTCCCTGTGAAATAGTCTCTGGATCCGCAATAGGATTTTTAAAAAGGAACTTGTGTGAATCAGGAACCCTGTTGTAATATCTGTCAGGTTTTCTGGGAGCAGGAGGCAAAGAATCAGGTGCCAAACTAGATTCCAAAAAAGCATCATCAACAATGTCTAGTACAGGAGGAATAGCTAAAGGCCTATGCTGAGGCAGGAGTAAGAAATCCCTAAGCCTCTTTTTTGAATCAGAAAAATCCTGGCTTTCCCAGTGGAAATGCTCCCTTAGAGTATGTAAGGTTTCACCAAAAGAAAAATCCTCTGGAGGGGAAGCAGAGGGAATAAAATCCTCTGCATCAGAATCCTCATAAGTAGATAAGGGCAAATTCAGATCATCAGAAGAATCAGAAAAATCGGAATCCTGGTCAGAAGATTCATAACCAACTACAGTCCTAGGTCTCTTAGAAGGGGGAGGTTGACTTCCCCTGATTAGAGTTATAAGATCTTCAGCCATTCTTATCATTTGTTTTTTAGGCATAGAGGCCTTAGCATGCGGCCTGGGCATTGGTTTTTTAGGCATGGTTCGAGATTTAGGTCTAAATGAAGAAGGAGGCATCAGTTTAATATGCAAGTCCGTGGGGCTGAATACACTCTCAGAAGCTGGTGCCTGCACAGCGGCTCCAGACCCATCCAAGGTAGAGACATCCGCGGGTTCCATAGTTGAAGCATCTCGCAGCATACCAGACTCTGAATGGGTCTCAGTAGAAGCCTGCGAATCAGAAGTAGTGGGTATTAGGGGCTGCAAAAGCACCTCACAGAGTACTGGTGAACTGGTGACTGGCTTGGGAGAAGCGTCTTTGGCAGTTTTGGACCTTGGCGGCCTGTCTCTGTCTTTATCTTTACGTTTTTTCGAAATCCCAGTAGTTGGATGGCTAACCGATGACATTTCTGGATAATTAAACAGAAAACCAAAATATTTAGAGGCAAAAATATACCGACGACGGATAGTGCGCTGATTAAATAAAGCACAAAACAGACAGCAAGGTACGTTGTGGTCAGGGCCTAGGCAAGGAATACAGTACGAATGAAAATCTTTATGAGGTATTTGCTTTCCATAAGTAATGCAATTAGTAACTTTTACTGACATCGGTAAGGAGCAAGAAGTTTCCCCAATGGGGTACTTAGCTTTAGTTGAAGACTTCGGCTCTGAAACTCGAAAATGAAAATTTCAGGAGTTGGCTGACCGGCACTTGCAAACTGCTTCTGCTTCGGGCACCGCACGGCAAGAAAGATTGATGTAATGACATCGGCTGCATGTTTTATACCCTTGATGACCTGACGTCATGGAAGAAGGGACAGCAACCGACGCAGGACCCAAGACTTTGTTAATCAGGCTGACTGAGTGCTACTGCAAGTAGATAACCCAAATGCAATGACTGCAACAGTGAAACATGAAGAACATCCCTGTATCTGTCCAGATTCAGAATATTAAACCCCTTCAGGAAAGGAGGTATCCCTCATTATTTTATTAGAAACTACTTCACATGAAGGACTGATAGCCTGAATTAAGCTCTGAGTCAGGCCCTGTAAACTACTCCTGCTTAGATGAAGAGTACATACATGTTTAGGTTTTTGTTTCTTTTTGACAGGTAAATGGGACCAACAATATTATTAATGGCAGAGGCAGCTTCTCCAGGGATGGGCACAACATTCTGACAAAACAGGGAAGCCATCCCTGTTCCTTCTTCCTAGACCAACAAAACTGGCTCTTCCTTGTCAACTGAGGGGGCCCCAACAGCCATAAAGGACATGGATAACCTTAGTCAACAGTAGCTGTAGGTGCTACACCAGAGGGATATGGGATAAAAGATAAGTGGTCGGAAGTGCAAGTAATGGTGATAGCAAAGTCACCCACCTGCAGCCGAGGTAAACTGCTGGCCTGCTGTGATGGCTAAAGCTGTTTGTTTAACTTCTTCTTTTTGTGGCTGGAAGGACTGACCATGGGACTGAGAGATTGTTCCATGGTTAAGCCAAAAATGGTGCCTCTTTCCTGGGGAAAACAAGCAGCAAATGCTGGTAAAAGCAAAGAGTCTTTAAAAGTCCGTTTTTCACAGTAAAAAGCACTTTAAAATGCTTTGCCAGCCCCACAAGGTAAAATAAACAAATTCCCCACAGAAGGTCTTCATTTACTTTAGACAACTTTTAAAATGATAGAAAAAAAGAATGCTCCTGTTTAAAAGTACAGTCTAGTGACATTCCATTAAAACACAAACTCCAAGCTTTAAAATAACTTTCCTGAAGAGGAAAGGATCTATAATAAACAAAATTACATGGAAGTTTTTTCCCCCAAAGGGAACTTATCTGCCCAGCAATGGAACAGCACAAGCCGAATGTCAATTCTGAAAGGCCTTAGAAGAGCACACTGTTTGGTGGTAGTAAAGCTCTGAAGGGCTTGGCACCCAAACTTGTCTTTTAGTCAGCTCAGCTTGAGCTGCCTGACAATCTAGGCACATGGAGGGCATCCTGAATCTTTGGAAGCTGGACATCTGTTATATCCTGGACAGGATATAGCCCATATAGTTGCTTCTGCAGCACTGGTCAATATGATGAACATCTTGTATTTGAGACACAGATCTAAACTCATTCTATGATGGCAGGTAAAATGATAAAAAGACTTGCGGGAATCAGTGTTTCACACTATAGGTTTCTGAATACCTTTATTGTTTTTCTAATGAATTTTTATTTTTAGACCGAATGGAAAATAATATTTCATTTATCTTCTGGAAATTATAAGCTATCATGCTGAATTGATATGTTTTGTCTTTTTTACATTCTTGGTGCAGATAGTTTATTACCACAACTAGGAAGCCATACGTAATGAAGCTATACAACAGATTGGGAACACTAAAGACTGTTACTCATCAACATTTCTAACTTCAGGGTTGCAATCCCTTTGCAATGGAGCACTCATTGGAGGATGGAATCAGAGAATGACTTGTTTTTGTCTCCTATTAACTCACAATTACTTGAATTGCAGCTTCTTGACTGGTTCCTTAGATTGCATGTACAAGGTCATTTAGCAGGCATACTGCACTATTTAGAATATGTATTTAGTTAAAAAATCAGAGGTATTAGATGCCATAATTCTTCTGTGAGACTCATGGGTGCACACAGACTGGCCAGAGCTCTCATATAGTGGTTGTGTTATTCAAAATGCATTTGTATTTAGTAAATATATGTGGCAATGTGTGGCAAAGATGTATATGAGATTCTGAAGCTACAGTAGAGATTTACTTTACTTGTTGTAAATTAAACTTTTTAACTGGTAATTTGGGGAAACTGTCTGATCTTCTTAAGAGTGCAGGCATACTAAAGACGGGTTGTCTGCTGTGCTTTACAGTGTCTACAAAAGGTAACACAGCACTGCCTGTACTTCAAGTAATCCTGACAGAAAATATTTATCAAGCTGGCAAGACATGAATTCCCTCCTTCAGTCATTTGTTTTTCTTTTCTTCCTTTTTCATTCATGTTTCTCAGCTGCTTACAGCACTCCTTGGCTCCAGTCATTTGCCTGTGTTTGGCTTTGTCTCTTGCCATGCATCTATTGTTTGATTTGGCTCTGGTTGTCTGTACAGACTTGGGTACTGATCTCATTATCCATCTACCTTGGGTCATGGTCCAGTCACCCATCTATATGTGGGCATAATTCTGGTAATCCAGCCATCTTGATGTCTGGTTCTGATCATGTAGCTACAGAAACTCAGTCATTTTGCAGCGAATGTTACATAACTTAGTAGAGAAACACTTCAAATGTGATCCATGTGGTGCCGCCATGTACAACATATCACGTACATACAAAGAGTCTTTCATTGAGACTTTGTTTCCACTTGTCAGTTTGGTCACACAGCCTGACGTGATGTCATGCAATTTTTTTTTGTGTCTCTCATGAGCTGAAACTGTTTGATTTTCACTGTACTTTAAATTTCAGATTTTAGGATATCTAGTTTTGTCCCCAAATTCCTGTTCATAAGCACTATCACTGGTGCTGAATCAGTGGTTGAATGCACTGCGTTTTAGTATATTAGCATAAATGCATCTGTTCTGAGCTGTAATTGTTTATGTTCAAGGCTCACAGCTATGACTAGTTTGAAATTTTGAATAACCTTTCTACCAATCCGTTTTTAGCTGGGAGATGAGAAGCATATCTAAAGTGTTGTAAGCCATTCAGCTTTTCAACAATTTTAAACTCTTTTAACATAGGATGTGGACCACTATTATTCAGTATCTATTCTGGCAGGCCAATCATTATGAAAATTATTTGGAACACTACAATGGTCATAAATGAGGTAGCTAAACCCATACAACTAAAGTCTAATCATTCAGAGTAGGTCTCCACAGCAATTAATGAGATGAAGTCCAAAAAGTAGCCCTGAAAAAATCAATATGGGTACACTGGTCTGGCAGTAAAAGGCAGTCCAAGGGTGCAAAGGTGCTTGTGGTGGTCAATTTTGAACCATTTGGTACCTAGAACAGTTATAGTTACACATTCAGTTAATCAGTTCTAAGCCACCAAACAAAAGCTACAGCCTTTATTAATATAGCCCTTCATGCATGGTGTTTTACAGTCCGTTATATAATTTAAAGGAAATTACCACTCTCAGTTCACACAACAGGGTTGCCTGACAAGTATTTTTTGGCTCCCTGTAGCTGACTATCAGCTGCTCACAAGCCTTCGCCTCATCCACAAGGTGTAAAGAACTTATGTTAACCATCCATGGACTAACTCAGACCCATGTTTGAGGCTAGTGAAGAGGCTGAGATATCTTGGGGCAGTGTCATTCTGCTGCCAAGGGAGTGTTTCCTGTTTAAGACTTAGTTAATGACCCAGTGAACACTTGTTCCACCTGAGGTGTGGCATGTATTTGACTTCTTCAGTACCAACACCCTTTCCCTGTCTTTTAACAGTGCTGCCATCAGAAAGATCCTTTTGGTGCACCAAGAACAGTTTGTTTACCCTTAAAACAAGTCAACTCTTAAAATAACTTACAGTAACAACAGCTTGAGCAGTAAGTCTTCAATCAGTGGAAACTAACAGTTGAGATTACACAATTTCAATAAATCATCCTTAAGCTAATAAATTAGCCACTAGCCACAGTCATTTAAAACTGAGTAGTGCCATTCTTTACTTGAAATAAACAGAATTAAGAAACATAGTTTGTAAAATTAAATATATAAACAGCTTTGCTCTTGCAAAACAAAATACGAATAAATGGCTTTAAACAGACTGATGACATAAAGAATAATTCTAATAGCTAATCTGGAACTAGCACTACCAGTGGCAAACGTATTTACTGAACTTTAATTAAGTCTCACATAGAAGACCGAACAGCAGTTGCATAGTTTCACAGGCAAATGGATTCTAGCTTGAGCTCAGTTTTGTGAATGCAGTTTCTTTGTGCACACTCCAGAAGCAAGGCATTAACTTTCTTTCTGTTTTGATATCTCAACTTAAGACAGAGCAAGTCAATATGTTTTTTTCTTCAATATAAACGTAAGTTTTCCTGTGTTGTCCATTATATACCACTAGAAGGATGTCTAAATAAGGTAATCCAATGCATTCTTTTGACCTGCAGTAGCACTTCATGCAGACTACAGACTTTAAACACTGCCAATGTGTCTACTATTGTACTATACTACTATAAAGTAATTTTAAACAGCTCTGCCTTATTTTAAGAGAAAGCTATTAAATATTCTATACAGATCATATTTTACATGCTGAAATATTTAGTGCAAGCAACAACCATAGTTTTCTTGGCTTCATGCTGCAGTGCAGAGGAATGGAGCCCTGATTGGGACCCTTGTAAATGGGGTTTGATTAACAGCTGCAGTACTGCTGAAGCCAGGTAGACATGGATAGGAGTGAGGGAGCATGCATTGCTCACCTATCTGTGGGGCTGGAAGGGTTGTGTGTGCTCAGAGAGTACATGTGGAAATGCATGTGGACATGAAGTTTATCTGATGAAAACTGTGGAAACCACTTTTTGTGCTTTAGGGATGAAAGATGGGGTCTGTGTCCTAGCAATATCCCTTGTGGAAGTGCATGGCTTCCTTCTCTGCTTAGCTAAGCATGTGTGTCTTGAGATAGGGCCATAAAAAGGACAAAAAAGTTAACCTACCCATTATGGCTCTCTGAATAATGCCACCTGGTGATGGGAAATAAATAGTTTGTTTTTACCAAAGGGGTTGACTTCTGTATGTTTTACTAAACGACAACTGCAACCTTTTCTCAGCCTGTCATAGTTCTCCTCTGAAAACAATTACATTTGCTTCAGCATAGAACCACTTTTCTACAGTTCATCTGAACACATTATCATAAAGTATGACCTAGAAAAATTGCCCAGAACTGTAATCATGATGCTGCCAGGAATGGCACTCCTTTTCCTGGGTAAAATACAGACACCAGTGACTGGCAGTTACTGATTAACTCTCTATCAATAAACATACTGACTAAACTCATTTGCTTTCCAAATCAGGCTGAGGACTTGACCATCAGTACAAAGTTTAAACTTTAATGGTGCTCCACTGACCAACACATAGGCTGCTGACGTTGAGTTTTCTAATCATGACATACAGAGGAAAGATTCCTCAGATTACTTCTCTTATTTCTTGCAGGTTGAGTTGTTATGAGGAGTAAATCATAAACTGGCTTATGCTATATGCTTCAGGTACAGATCTGCACAATGTGTAAGAAATTAGCTGGCAACCCTTGCCAAGGTTGGTAACCTGAAAGTCAATAATGCAGAAACTAGGGTAGATACATTATGACATGCATTTAGCTTAAGATTAATAAGCATGCAACTGTACCATGCGCTTTCAGTGCACACACCTACAAAATAAACTGTGTGTGTGTATGCACACATGTGCATATTGTATTTTATTTTAAATACACACACACACACACACGCACATAGTACCAGCTATTTTATCATTTTTCTACCTTTCTCTACTATCTTCATCACATAGTTATCACTCCTCTATCACAGGTTCTAAGAACTCATTTAAATGTTATCAGATATAGCAGTGAAACTCACCACACTCACCTGCATCAGTATTTACCTTTACAAAGAAATAGAATGTATGACTTTTTGTACTATAAGCACAGTAGTCTGCATAGAAATCTACAAAATGTCTGTTTTATATGACACATTTTATGTGTCGACAATCTGATGAAAGAAGGACAGAAAACGTTATCATATCTAAGCAATGGTAGAATAATAATACGTGTTTATTAAAATAAGTAGAAATGCAGTTACATAAAAGACAATTGCATAAACAAAAGAGCATCATACAGTATTATATTGTATACAGGAGAGAAAGCAAGAAGGTAAATCATATCTAGCCTTTCATTACCATCACCAACCAACCAAGAGCAGCATCCAGCACCCAGAGCATTAGAACACAGGTTGCTGGTAGCACAGACGGATATCCTACACTTGTTCCAGTACAATGGTCAATAATTATCATACTGCTCTACAAAGAAGCTTTCTTCCACATTTTACTCTGTTCTCAAAACATAAAATCACCATACACATATTACATTAGGACATTTTAAAACAGCACCTTTTAAATAGCATACCACTGAGGAAACACCTCAAAGCAGATTCCATATTATCCTGATCTTTGATTCTTTTCAGAATACCAACAACCTTGCCACCCCGACAAGAGATGCTTACCACATGAAGTTCTTACCTGTTGCATCTGAGGAGGCAAGCGCAGACTCAGCATTTACTTCAGGTTGCCTTTCCAGCTTAGAATCGTCTTTAGAATCTTCCTTCTGGATAGAAGGTATATGAAAATTGGCTCAGTTAATGAACAATACCCTTCAGGATTGACAACATTCACTTCTGTACTCCGCAGTTATAAAAAATAGACCGGACTGTTTGCTGTGTAAGATGTTAGAAAAAGTAGGGATGGTGAAGAAAATACCATTGTTAAAAATTTCAGGAGGTTGAGAAATGCAGAGGCAACAGAGACACTATTTCTCATACAGCTGGGAAAATAAAATAGACTTGACATGGGGCTAATAAGCAATCCTGTCAAAACAGCTAAACAAAGGTTTACAAATAAAAAAATAAGATTAAGTATGTGTGTGTGTGTGTGTGTGTGTGTGTGTGTGTGTGTGTGTCTGTGTGTGTGTCTGTGTATATATCTACAGATACCATTGTTTTTGCCTCAGCATGCATTTATCATGTGCCGCTGTTTTTGGTAATTTTTGCCACTGGTGAAAGTGGTTGCATTATTCAACTTTAATGTAGTTAAGGAATTTTCCTCTTCACCGCAGTTGTTTCACTGTGGAGTCAATATATTTAACTAGAGTGGTAGTGTTTGAAGCACTCCACGTAAAAGCTAAGATTTTGAGTTGTTTTACGTGACTGCAAATGTAAGAGGTTTATTTACATTTGTGAACACTTTGTTTAGATCTTTATGTGTTTCTCTTGTACTGATTGTCGATGAAGCTGTTTGATGTATTTTCTGTTGAGCAGAGTTGATCTGACATTTTAAGTAATATACTCAAATATGTACGTGTGTGTGTGTGTGTGTGTGTGTGTGTGTGTGTGTGTGTGTGTGTGTGTGTACATACATACATACCTACATATACATATCATGCAGAATCGTCACTGGTAAAACATACCAATGTATGAAACACAAATGAACAACCACAAAAGAGCAAAAACACATACGTGTAACACACTAATTGAGAGCATCGCTAAACACTGATAACTTCTCTTCCACTATCAGTAAATACCTGCTACAAAACCCAGATCAAGTATCGTCTGAATAGCGGTACAATTAGAGGAAAGGGTTTTTAGTAATGAAATTTGTAGGGTAAGGAATAGGGGCAGGGATAATGGTTAGGGTTAGCACATAAGAGTATGGAAGGCATGAGGACTGTGCAGCTGATCAACAGTGCCAGAGGGAGACCTCTGGCAAGAAGAGACTTAAGACTTTTTAACAGCTTAAGTTGCAAGATGACAACATTTGTGGTGGTTTTAACAGGCCTGTGTAAGTTAAGAGAAGAATCTAGATAAATGCCCAGATACCAATATGAATCAAGGAGAGTGATGACAGTACTTCAGGAGTCAATAATTTTCAAATGTGAGGCTAGAGAAATTTCCGAGTATCAGTAAAAAGCATGATATTTAATTAATATGTACATATTGATCCAAATACAAACATAACTAAAGTCCTTTTGAAGTGAGGAGACTTATGATCCTATCACTGCAGAAGGGTTTGATGCACACACACCACAGATGCACTGCCTACCATTCTAATCCATTGTGACATTACCTAACTCAAGACAAACTCATATGACTTTCTCCCTATTCTATTTTCTGAAATCTGATATCTCTCAAGTCAATAAATTCCTTAAGACAAGCAGGTGTTGATGTCCCTAGCCCAAACTCCTGAGAGTCTGCAACAGTTTGCTACCCGGTTTTGCCATTTCCAAGCTCTGTCTCCAAGTAAGCATTTCATCACCTTCTATGGAAAAAAACCCACATTGGAATTACTATTCCCAAAAAATATGTAGACTCAGGAACAGTGAAACTGCTTCATCAGATGTCATAAAATGCACAATTGAACTGCCATAAATAATTAAATCAGTTTAAAGGCTACCAATCAAAAACATCCAAAAACTTAAAGTGACAACACATAATTAAAGCTTTTACTTGAAAATGACATAGTAAAACAACAAACATAAGTGAAAAACATTCCAACAATTGTAAAATACACATATATATATATATATAGATATATATATTTTTTGTGTGTCTTTTGGCTTATCCCGGTTAAGGGTTGCCACAGTGGAACTCCGGTCCGCTAATGTATGGCAGTGGATTTTTACGTGCCGAGTTACCAGCCCTGATGCACAACCTTCAACGAAGGCACGCCTGTTCACGCATGCCTCCACACAGAAGACGTTCTAGCTGAGAATCGAATGCAATATGTGGACCTTGTCATTGAGTCTATGTCCAAAATCACCCTTAAGCCTAATCATCCATTTAGCTTCCAACTACTCAGTGTGGTTCCTCACATTACTACCATGCTTACCCTCAAATACCCTACCAATGGTTTAAAACAAAGTTATGCTAGACTGTAGTGTCCTTAAGATGTTTAGCTAAGGCATTATTTAATGTGCCATTGCTGATGTGGTATAAATGTTCTCTTATTCTCTTTCTTAAAGCCCTATCTGCTTTACCTACACAGAACTTTTTACAGACTTCACAGTGAGCCAAATAAACAATATGCATGGACTCACACGTGGCAGCAATACTAAAGACATATTCTTTATTTTGATCAGGATGTAGAAAGACCCCTGTACTGTCTATATATTTGCAAACATTACATTTCCCACATAATTTGGTATAACTCAGGTCACTGGGACTTATGTACTTCTTAGGGTAACATAGTTGTCTCTTCAAGATCTCATATTTTTAAACATGAACCCTGGCTGTTCACCCACTAATTCCTTTATCGCATCGCCTGTAACTAAAACCGGCCAAAACTTCCTAAAGACTTGTGTATAGCGACCAACATCACAGCAGTAATTTAATGGTAGTTTCAAGTGATTTCTCTTAGATTTGCTTGAATTATCACCCAAACTTAAATGAATGTTCGAAAAATATAGCCTAGCTCTATCTTCTCTTAATCTTACTACCTCTTCCATAGTGTGATACGCATCATGTTCATAGTATCCTCTCTCTGCAAATGACCTAGCCAAGTCTTTAGTTTGGCTCTGAAAATCAGCATCACTAACACTGAGCCTGGTGGCCCTAAATACCTGTATTTTAACCACATTTTTAAAAATATGTGGTAGATGTTTGCTATCCCGAAAAAGGAGGTGATTACAGTGACAAGGTTTTCTGTAAAGCTTTGTAGAAATTCCACCTTCTTCATTAATTATGACCCTCACATCTAAAAATCTATACTTTTGTCTGAATATGTACAGGAAAAATTAAGATAAGAAGTACTAGAATTGATATAATTGTCAAAAGCATGAAACTGCTCCAAACTGCTGCCCCAATTTAAAAAGATACAAAAAGTAACAAACAAGTGAAAACAAAAACCAGAAGACAAAATTACCCTGTACTTGTGAACGCCAAGGGAATTCTTGTATAGTCCACACTTGTAAATTCTCCACACTCAAATGGCTGCTGTAGGCAGAATCCAGGATAAAATCAGTTATGTTAGATGCTAAATAAATGTCCACAAAGAGGTCCTATGTGACAAAATATCCATATGAATCAAGTAGTAAAAAAGATTTCTCCAAAAGCTTTATTGAACCAATACTGTGAAGCGCTTTTCGTCCCACTAGTAGTGGGACTTCTTCAGACAAACAGATTCTGACAACAACCAAGGTTTAAATACTGGTTTTGGCGTCAAAATGGTGCCGTTGCTAGGTTACAGTTCTGTGCTTCAATTAGTTAAAGGTATAGTGTCCTAACAACTAATGAGATGATTCTATGAATGAATTTAAAACAAAATCAACAAAACTTCAGAACCATTGAAAAGATTAAAAGCATCGCAAAGATGTCATTATTACAGTATCTAAATAAATACTAAATATAAAACAAATATAATATATAAAGTATATATGGTAGTACAAGTCACATCTATATTTATTTATTTATTTATTTATTTTATTTTACATTTGTTAACCGGGAAATTCCGACTGGACCAGGTCCATTTTCAGCGGAGGCCCGGGGAGAAAAGCTCCAACATCAAGTTATACAAATACAGCACATCCAGCATAATACACAAAACAGGTTACATCATGTATGCTGAGCATAGTAATATAACAAGAATTAATAAAAACACTCCAGGTAAAAGATATAGAACATGGGTAAAAAGACAATGTCAGTCATACTTTGGTAAGAAAAGAAAATATATCAAGTAAGATTCTACAGTTAAAAGTACCCTTTCAGATGACCAAGCCTACAGGGGATCAGAGCTCCAGCATGTGATCAAAGAAATTGGGGAATTAATAGTAGTATGGGTAGGGTTATGTGATACAAGGGCATAACCATGTACTAAGAAGGTGCGATTTGAGGGAGTTTTTGAATATGGATGTGGAGGGGGCAGTGGACACAGATAGGGGAAGAGAGTTCCAATTTCTGGCAACGGTGTGGGAGTAGAGTGCTTTCCCTGCATTATTGTTAGCCTTGGTGATGGAGAGGAGAGATTTTTTACTGGATCTTAGGTATCGGTTTGTAGTATAGACAGTAAGTAGGTTGGATAATGAGGGTTTTTTTTCAGGATATTTGAGAATATTGTAGGCTGTGCCCAGCTGGTGATAGTTAAGTAGCTGTGGTAGCTCAAGCCATTTTAGTTCTTTTAGTGCAGCACAGTGATGGGTTCTATAGGTTGAGTTAGTAGCAAACTTGGCTATTTTATTGTAGCATGATTCTAGTTTGTCTAGGTCACATTGTCTGATTTGGGTAAAGATTGGTGCTGCGTATAATAGAGTTGAAAGGAGGTGGCTTTGTGCAAGAGTGACTCTTGCTTTTTGTGAGAGAAAGGACTTATGCCTGTATAGGGAGCCTAGTTTTTGTGTACTAGTTTTATGGTATGTGAGATGTGAACATCAAAGTGGAGATTATTGTCTATTTCAATGCCCAGAAGTTTGGTGTGGTTAGAAGGGGAGATGGTGGTGCCGTCATTAGAGGTTATGGTAAAGGAGAGGGTTTTTATCTATTAGGGGTAAATAGTAGCAGTTTTGTCTTTTTGGGATTTAGAATTAGTTGGATCCCAGATATCCATTTTTCTACTGAGATAAAGGTATCTTGAGTGAGTGTACGTAGGGTGGTGGGAGATGAGGCGGAGCAGATCAGAGTTGAATCATCTGCATATTGTATGAGTGTGGCATGTTGTGTAGAGCATTTGAGGTTATTTGTGAAAATAGAGAACAACAGCGGGCAAAGTATAGAGCCCTGTGGGACACCTATGGTGGCTGGGAGTTGTGTAGACAGAGTTCCTTTCCACTGGACTGATTGTTGCCTGTCAGACAAGTAGCTTCTGAACCAGGCTATAGTAGAGGAAGTGAAGGATAATGATGTTAGTGAGTCTAGCAGAATGGAGTGGGAGACCATATCAAATGCTTTTGAGAGGTCTAGGAAAATGGCTGATACATATTTGTTATCATTCCTGTGAAGGTTTATATAATTAGTGAAAGATAAAAGGGCTGTGGTAGTGCTGTGATGTGGACGGAAACCGTGTTGTGTGGTAGATAGTAGATTGTGTGTGTGTTAAGAAATGTCATCACTTGCAAGTGGATGCATTTCTCAAGAATTTTGGATAAGGGGCAAAGGATGGCAATAGGTCGGTAGTTGGAGAATTCATAAGAATTACCTCCTTTATGGAGAGTAATGATGCAAGATACTTTCCAGAGTTTGGGTATGTAGGATTCTAGTATGGAGCGGTTGATAAAGATGGAGACAGGATATGATAAGGAGTCACTAGCCATTTTTAGGTATGCAGCAGGTATGTTATCAGCTGCTAGTGTGGTTGGCTTTAGTTTTAGGAGGAGTTTTTTGATAGTTGAGGTGGGCACTGGTGATAGGCTGAAAGAGGGGGTGGTGTGGAATAGGTTATGTTGTGACTGAGGTAGACTGTTTTTGGTTATTTGACTGGACAGGGCTAAGATGGATTTAGTAAAATGGTTATTAAATTGAGAAGCTATGTCTAGGGTATTGTTAGTAGAGATGGGTGCTGGGGTTGTGGTTTTGCCTGGCTTTAGTAGGGAGTTAATGGCATGCCAGAATTTTTGTGGACTATTTGAATATTTCCTTTGGGCGCTAAGAAAATAGTTTTGTTTGTTTATTTTGGATTCAGCCTTGGCCTTGTTTCTAAGCTGTTGATAGTATTGTCTGGAGCTAGGGGTTTTGTCAGTTTTCCAGATTTTCCAGGCTTTATCTCTAGCTTTTAGTAAGGCTCTGGTGTCTCTATTTAGCCAGGGTGCATAGTTGGCTTTAACTCTGATCTTTCTGCTGGGAGCTAGACTATTAAGGATGTTAGAGAAGGTTGTATTGAAGTAGTCTACTGCCTGGTCTAACCCGAGTGTCCGTAGTGGTTCCCAGTTGCAGTGGCTTAGGACAGTATTTAGGTATCGTGGGGTAAGGTTACGGTCATCTTGTACAAATTTGTAGACTACTGGTTTGGGGTGATTGGAGTGTTTCTGGAGTAGGAAGGTGGGGAGATGATCACTTAAGTCATCTGGGAGGCAGCCTACTGTATAGTTTTGTTTGGGATAGTTGGTTAGCGTCCAGTCCAGTATGGATTCTCTCTTTGTTTTCTCATCTATTCTAGTTGGTTCTTTAATTAGTTGAGAGAACCCATATAGATTGATATGTGTAGAGGGGCTGCTGGAGTTACAGGTTGCCCAGTCAGTGTTAAGATCTCCTAGTAGGATCATTTCCTGAGGTAGATTGTCCTTTGTCCAGTGTAGGATGTCTTCTATTATGAGCGAGTTGTTGCCTGGAGGTATATAGCAGCATATTATATTAATCTTCTTGGTGTTTCTTATGGATAGGACAGAAAACAGGACTTCAGCAGTTTGAAAAGTGGGTGGTGTGGTGTGCAGGAGCTGGAGGTTAAGGGTGTTTTTAAAGAGAATGGCTACTCCTCCTCCTTTCCTGTTTGTTCTATCAGATCTAAGTGTATTATACCCTGGGGGAAGAAAGACTTCATCTTGGATACTGGGTGTAAGCCAGGTTTCTGTAATGGCGAGTATATCAGGGTTGTAGTGGGCTATGAATGCATGTAGGTCTGTTAGCTTATTGGTAATACTTCTTATGTTGAGATTTAGGATTAGCAGGTCAGATGTTTGTCTAGCTGAGAGGGACCTGGATTTGGGTGAATGTCACCAGAGGTTAGCAGAATTTGTAGGAGTGTCAGTATGTGTTTTTAATATTAATTGTTTGCGAGCTTGGTCTATGAGAGTTTTTCTTAGTGTGATGAGATGGTGTAATTTTTGTTAGTGAGTAATATGTAGTTGTAAGATTTATGATTGTAGGGCAGATGTAGAAGTCTGAGTGGGTTTGAGAGGGTGGGCTAGTGTGGGTAGTGTGATAGCAGTTGTGCAACGGTAGATCTGTTTGTAAGGAAGTTAGGAAGGTTAGCGATAGTAGAGCTAGTGATAGGGATGTGAGTGTGGGTAACATGATACTACTTTGAGTGACAAGTACAACTAGGATTCCTGGTTGGTTGTGTGTGAGGGTAGAGTTGTGTTGCCTGGGAATGTGTTTTGGGAGTGGGATCAGTGTGGGATGTAATTGGATTGGGGGTGGGGGAGGTAGGATGAGTGGGTTGGGCTAGTTGTTAGGGAATTAGGGGTTGGACTACTGGTCAGGTGATTAGGGGTTAGAATAAAAGTAGAAGTAGTGGGGGCGGGTGGGAATAGGGGGCAGGGAGGGGAGCGGAGCAAGCCCGAGCGCAGCGAGGGTGAGCAAAGTGGGCTAACACCGACTCTAAGTATTTCTTTAGGCTTTGGTAAGTATGTAATGTTAGCTTAAATTGTAATATGTTCAACTGAAATTTTAACTGTAATTTAATATGCTTGCACGAAGTTATAGACTATGTTATGGGCACAGAGTATAATTTTCTGACATTCTTAAAAGGATATAGAATTAAAGCTGGGGTTAGTTACGGATGAAACAGGAGAGGAAATGAAATGCTCTTTTATAGATTTGAGTATTTCTCAAAAGAAACTTGACTTTAGTTGGGGGGGGGGCACTAACTGGAGAGCAATATACAACTGTTTAGTCCTGGTGATGTACTCATCAGTACAGAGGTTTGACTAATGAACTATACAGCAGAAATGTACTAATACACTCACTAACATTTGTTTAAGTTAATGCAGGTAAGGTATTTTACTGTCTAGACACTTGGAAGTTAAGCACCTACATTAGTATTTAGTCTCTTTAGTTGCAGGACAAGTGTCTGTGGGTGCCCAGTGCTCAAGAGAAAACTGAAATTTCTACTGCTTGATATGGGGGCAGAGACCTGCTTGACCTGAAGGATGGTTTGGATTAATTAGTATTTAGTCTCTTTAGTTGCAGGACAAGTGTCTGTGGGTGCCCAGTGCTCAAGAGAAAAAACTGAAATTTCTACTGCTTGATATGGGGGGCAGAGACCTGCTTGACCTGAAAGATGGTTTGGATTAATTAGTATTTAGTCTCTTTAGTTGCAGGACAAGTGTCTGTGGGTGCCCAGTGCTCAAGAGAAAAAAATGAAATTTCTACTGCTTGATATGGGGGGCAGAGACCTACTTGACCTGAAGGATGGTTTGGATTACTTGAATGCAAAACCTTACAGTAGGATGATTACACACCAAGGGAGACAAACAGCTGCTGTTGGATTTGAAACAAAAAAAAACAAAAAAATATATATATTACTACATGTTTCAGACTAAGGAATGAGTTGTAATAAACAAAAACCAGTATGTACACAAGTTACTCAACTTGAGCACTGAATACATATATAAATACATCACATCAAAGAGTCGAGTGGTTACAAAAAAGAAAGAACGTTGTTGTGGGAAATTGCTATTGAAAGATGGTACAAAGTCACATTAGAACTACAAAAGTCTGGTCAGAATCCCACCTAAAACACAAACCTAACTACAAAGTCTAACAAAAATCATAAATATATGTTCAGGATATACAGTGACACCTGAACAAAGAACTATTAAATAGTGCAATTAATGTAGCCAGGTCATGTAGAAAGCATGTGTATTGTAATTGTAAAAGAAATATGCTAAAAATATATATGCTAAAATGTAAACGATAAATTAAAATCAAACAGCAACTAATAAACCTATATAAAGGTAAATTGCAAGGTTACTAAGGACAAATTACTCCATAAGTGCGCGGTTGAAGCACAGAACTGTAACCTAGCAATGGCACCTTTTTGGCGCCAAAACCAGTATTTAAACCTACATAACTGATTTTATCCTGGATTCTGCCTACAGCAGCCATTTGAGTGTGGAGAATTTACAAGTGTGGACTATACAAGAATTCCCTTGGCATTCACAAGTACAGGGTAATTTTGTCTTCTGGTTTTTGTTTTCACCAATTTAAAAAGATGTCATCAACAACTCTCCAACAAAAAATTATCAACCTACTAAAAGGTCCATTAATAATATGCTCAAGCTCTCAAACAGCTTTCACCATGTTGGCATAGCTATTGGCACAATAAGTGCCCATAGCTACATCATTCTTCTGCCAATAATAGGCATCATTAAACAAAAAAAATTGTTCTCTAAAACAAGTCTCAAAAAAGTACAATATAAATCAACTTTATCAGCAGTAACATCCGTGTATTCACTTAAATATTGTCAGATGTTATTAGGTCCTGCTTCATTGGGAATAACTGTAAAGAGTGACCTAACTTCAAAACTAACCAATAACAAATTGGTAACAAAAATATGACTATTCGTATTAAAAAAGACAAATCTTGCAAAAAGTTCTATTGTCCTTCAAAATATACATATTAGAATTTAAAAACGGTCTGAATGTTTTTTCAATAAATTACACTGCGGTGATGGTGCTGCGGTAGCATTGTCGTCTCACAGTAAGACGTTATCCTGTTCGATTCTCAGCTAGAGCATCTTCTGTGTGGAGACATGTGTGAATGGGCGTACCTTCGTTGAAGGTTGTGCGTCAGAGCTGGCAACTCAGCATGTGAAAGTCTACTGCCAATCATTAGCGGACCGGAGTTCCGCTGTGGTGACCCCTAACCGGGAAAAGCCAAAAGACACAACAACAACAGACATGGGCTCGGTGCACCATTGACATCCAGACACAATAGGACATAACAGTGGGTGAACCAGATCCGTGTGCAATTTGGGAAGGCCATGAATAATTTGTGTAAGCAGTTTCTCTACCATTAAACAAAGGCTTATCAATAATTTTGTTAGTGAGCACAGACTTTAACTTAGACTGAACAGTAAAAATCATATAATTGACAGATTTCTTGGTGACTTTACTATAAAAACTAATGTCAGCCAATAATAAACCCATTTCTGTCTCATACCAAGAAGTATCTAAAACAACAATTGCTCCATCTTTGTCTGCTCATGTAATTATAATGTCCATTGCATAGGTAGTTGTTATATACATGTACATTTTTTATGTGTTTGTGTTTTTTATATTTTTAGATTATATTTATTATATATATATATATATATATATATATATATATATGTGTGTGTGTGTGTGTGTGTGTATGTATATTTCAATTGTTGGAATGTTTTTCACTTATGTTTGTTGTTTTACTATGTCATTTTCATTTAAAAGTTTTAATTATGTGTTGTCACTTTAAGTTTTGGATGTCTTTGATTGGTAGGCTTTAAAATGATTTCATCATTTATGAGCAGTTTGATTGTGCATTTTATGACATCTGATGAAGCAGTTTCACTGTGAAAGCACTTATAGCTTTTGCTGGCAATAAAGGTGGATTATACTGGATTCATCAGCTGTTCCTGAGTCTACATATTTGTTGGGGGATTGTCTGCTGTTTTATCTTTATTTATGGACTGGAACATTGGTGGTATTTAGTGTTTTTTTCTTGACATTGTAATTACTCTTCCTAAGTCTCTGAATATGAAAAAAGGGACAGAATGGCTCTTTTCCATTTAGGGGATGCATAGCTCATATCCTTAGTGAAACTAGTGAGGTGATGGGGAGGAAATAAGGGATGTACTTGGCAGGTCCTGAGGGGGACACAAAGAAAAAACAAAACAAATAACTCATTGCTATGACAGTTAGAAAAAGTACCCCCAACATTAAAAATTTGAATACAGAGAGATCTTATGGTACTTTCCATAGTGAGGAATCTTCTCCAGCCACTCACAATAGACATGCTTTAACTGGCAACACTATTTTAATTTTAAGCATTTAGTGTTCATGTTTTGTGGGAAAGAACTTGGCAACTTTCTGTAAACTGTCAATTGTCATTCTCTGTACCACAGAGTTACAATATTAACACACATTCCAGAAGAGTAGTTTAGATACTACTGTTCTCATGACAGCCATGGACATTAAGGAGCAGCTAAGACAGGTGAACATTAAACTGATCTAACTTACAGAAGAGAAGATATACCAAGAGTTAATGAGACAGTTTTGTTACGTGAATAACACAATGATATTTAGTGTTGGAAGAAGAATATGTGTTCAAGGATCACGTTCAAGAACTTTAAGCAAAGATAGCAGTATCTGTGATCAAATTAATAGAACTGGAGGAAAAGACAAATAGAAAAAAATATGTCTGACTGGAGTGCCAGAAAAAGATTTCAGACTGTTTATTATATGTACAACACAAACTAGTTGAATGTTCAGATATATCAACTGGTTGTATTAAGTCAGAATGTGGTTACAGAATGATTTTGTCATATCTGGCACTATTAGGTGGTTTACCAGGAGACATACTGGTGAAATTTTAATCACGGTATGTTAAAGGGCATATTTTATCACAACTTTGTAGGCCTGGCAGAATCTGTTATACACCTAACAGGAGAGTCTTTTTCCAAATGACTTCACTTCAAATGGTGGAAAAATAATCTCAATTCTGCAAAGCAAAGAGGGAGTGTACAAGGAGGAATTTGAGGCTTTTACTGGCTTAACTAGTGGTTTTGAAATGTTTTTTTTAACTAGTATATCAACACTATTGAATTCAGCACTGGTTATAGATAAAGTACTGCAGTTTGATATGATGAAAGAGAAAAGTGAAATGATACAGTGTTTTCATGAAGGAAACCTGTTGTTTGGGTAGCTATCTGTCACAAACATCACAGTGGTACTGCTGAAGTGAATTACTTAACAGTCTTGACAGGAACATTTTAGAATATTTTTTACTGCATTTATTTTTAGTTTCATTTATTTTTAAATTAAGGTTAATATGATCCTTATGACTTTTAGCTTTACAATAACCATTGCAGCTAATTTGCTATGCTATACAATTTGTTTATCACTGACTGTAAATATAACCATGTGTTGTATATAATTTGTAGTTACAAACTGTAAACATTTGAAGTAGCTGAATCTTTTTAAGGGAAAATTATTTGTGTGAAATTATGTATGGCTGCATTGTATCCTGGGGAGTTTGGGATAAAATGCCAGCCAATGAGAGTACAGTTGTGTAAGATAACTTTCCATAAGAGTAGATGTTAAAATAAATCACTGTTGCAGTAGCCACAACTCTACTGGAAGCATCCTACTACAAATAATGTCCAGTCTACAAAGCTTCAGCCTCCTTCCTTGAACACCGTACATCTAACCTTAGCATGAGAGTAGGTGTTCACGCTGTTATAAGTAGAATGTGTGGGAGTACCAAAACTCAGAGCTTTCTCGCACTAAATTGGGAGGTTGAAGTCTAAAGCTCTAAGGAAGTCATGTTATAAAAGCAAAAGGAAAAAAGGAGAGCCCACTCTGGCCAGGGGAAGGGCATAAAAGGAGATAGAGAGAGGATGCTATTATTGCAACAGTGATCTACTCAAACATGTACTGTTATGGTACGTTAACTTACATAAATGTACTATGTTCTTCATTAGATCACTGTTATAGTAGCCATAACTCTATAGGATGATTGCCAAAGTTCAGGAAGAAAGGGTGGATGGCAAAGGGTCAGAGTCTTGGATTTGCTAACAAAATCAGCCCTCCCTCTGGAAATTGAGTAATGCTTCTACTGTTCAATAAAAGTGTGGGCTGAAGAACAAGAAGCTGCTTCTAGAACAGATCTAGAATCCATCCTTCCCAAAAGGCCTCTGAAGTGACTACAGTTTGGTAGAATGAACCTTGATATTCTAGAGGGATTTTTGCAATAGTTTGAATACAAAACTGAATAGTCTGATACAGCTATCTACAGAAAGTTTTTTTAGATACTGGTTACCATCACAGGAAACAAACTGTTGGCTAGATTTTCTAAAATATTTAGTTTTGACCAAGTAATATCTTAGCCTGTGGATATCCACATTATGGAGAATAATTTCTCCCCTGTTCACTGGATGAGGGTAGAACACACAGTGATGAATAATCTGGTTAAGGGTAAATTCAGAGACAACCTTAGGCATAAAAGAAGGGTTAGTTCTAAGGCTCAACCTTTCCTTATGAGAAATCATAAAAGTTGAGTATACATAAGGGCCTAATATTCAGATTTTCTCAAAGTAGATGTCATAGCAATAAGCAATCTTCCAAGTCAGAAGTTTCAGAGAAGAATTGGCTGCAGGATCAAAAAGAGACAGAGTTAACTTCTCCAGAATGAAGTTCAGGTCTCAGGAAATTGTTACTCTTTTTCTAGGGCATTCCTATACTACAGCTAAATAACAGCAGCTCTGAAGGCAGTGTCAATAGCATTATAAGCACACTTATTAAAGTGCTTAGTGAATTGGGAAGAAGAATTATTTATTTTAAGCAGATTAGATTTAAACTCTGAATATGGAGGTTAGCCAAAGACTGTTGAAAGCTAGAATCAGAGGGGCTGCAGCCAACTGACATAGAGTATCAGGTGTAGTCTATGACAGCAGAATGCCAAAGAAGCTGAAAAGTAAGGTGTACAAAACAGTAGTGCGACCAGTACTACTGCATGGTACAGAAACCTGGACAGTAAAAGCAGAACAGTTGAAGAAGTTAGAGGTGATGGAAATGAAGTGCCTGAGAAAGGTGATAGGATACACACTGTGGGACAGACGAAGAAATGAGGACATAAGATCAGAAGCCAAAGTAGCTCCAATTGCAGAAAAGATCAAAGAGAACAGATTACGGTGGTTTGGGAACATGAGTAGAAAAGCAGCAGACAATCTGGTGAGGAAGATTTGGGACAGACAGGAAGAAGGTAAGAGGAGGTGTGGACATCCAGCAAAGAGGTGGATGGATTGTGTGAAAGAAGATCTGCAACAGTCAAGCATGAGTGTTGAGGAAGGCAGGAGTGTGGCACTGAATCGAGAGATTCACGATACCCTGACCCCATGTAGAAAAATTAAAACAAAGGGGCTGCTGCTGCTGATGGTGATGATGTTGCATGCTTCATTAATTGATAAAAGGCATTTTAATGTGTGTATTTGACAATTTATTTTCCTGAAAGCCAAAGTGTAAGATATATAAATAGTTTTTCCAAAACTGTCAAGGACATGGCTATCATAATTATTTGGGATAGCACCGGCTGAAGAACATGTTTTAGTGCTTCTGTTACCAGCTACATAAATAATGGCAGGGTCTGCTATACGATGTTTGTAGACAAACTTATAAGAATCTGATACTCTAGCTGGTTTCTTTGGAGTACGGGGTTGAAAATATGGGGAAACAGATGCTGCAATGAAGACAGCCTCTAAAACAGCCAAGATGCATGGGATGGACACTGGCTTGGATGATTTCAAGTCATGGAGCTCATAATATCTCTTTTGTGAGTCTGATACCTTCTCTCCTTGCCACTTAAAAAAATCTTTAATTTTGGAGACACTATCTACAAAAGATGTTTCCTCATTTGATGAATTTAAGAAAAGAATATCCTCAGATTCTAACAGACAAGCAGGTGGAGAACAGATTTTTGAGTCAGAGTCCAACCTTTCCAATAGGAAAGATATCTTAGTCATACTCCAACTCTTCAGGATCAGAATCAGAAAAAAGCTTCTTTTTCTGAGGAAGTGGAACTCTCTTTCTTTTAACTGGATTGGACAAAGAAAAACTTAGAAGGAAGGCTGAATGGAAAGATGTCTTTAAATAAGCCTTGCATAAAATTAAACTACTCCTCTTGGGTCAATTTTTGGGCAGGGGAAGCAGGAGTAGGAAGTGTATGTCTCCCTCACCATCAGACAAGATGAAATGTAGTTCTCCCTTCCCAGAAAATTCTGTCCAATGAACACTCTGAAAGGACAAATCTGGTTCCTGGGCCACAGCAGATTCCAAAGGGGATGTCCCAGAGTGCCCAGAATGAGCAGACTGACAAGTCAATGGGTTGCTTAAGTGCCTCTACAAAGCTGTAAGTCTCAGATCACAGAAAAAAGGTAGAGATGCAGGATTCATTACTCACCTTTTTAATGACCTTATTTTTCTTTTTTGGCTGAAGGGGGATGTTAAATGCTCAGGAGCTGAACAACATGGTTGCTCACTCCAAACTTCGCAGACACTTATTTTCTAGAAAGATTTTGTGGGAACTGAGCCCAATCTTTGTCGTCTCTGGAGTAAAAGACAAATACATTTCACATGACCTTATGTCATCTTCAACACCCAAGCAAAAACACAACTGGCATGTCCTTATAAGGAATTTGTCTACCACAAGAACATTTGCCCTTTCTGACAGACATATGCAGTAATTATTAAAAGTTCTCTAAATGAGAAGGAATGTTCCACAGTGGGGTACTTATCTGCCTGAGACTGTTTCTGAAGCTGACCACTGACACAAAATGCTGCTAAGATGATGAAATTCTGCTAAGCATATAACAAGAATGTTCTTTGGAATTCCCGTATGCCCTTCTTATACCAGCAGATGCTCTCATGTTAAGGACAGATGTACAGTGCATGACGAAGGAGTCTGAAACTTCACAGACTGGCCAGATGTCTGATATCCATAGTAGGATACATCCCATATTCGTATGGCTACTGCAACAGTGATCTAATAACATCTCAGTGTTTCTAGTATGGATGCTGTTGTCCTGGTTATCAAAGGTAGTATGTGGCTGCTTGTGTTTTATGGGGCCCCTGTCATTAAGGGATGTCTGATAATAACAATAATAAGTAGTAACCTCACTCCTTTTGCCTGACAGTTATGTGCTAATATCTAACTCTGGTTAAAGGTGTTAGGCATTGTGGCTCTTCTCTAGGGAATAGCCTATTTATCCTAGGAGGAACTCTGGAGTTCCTTCATGGAATGGGAAGGCCCCTACCCCAGACAGACAGAGTCAGCCTCAACTTAAATTGGTGTTAAGTGAATTAATTAGAGACCTACATGTGATTTTATTTGTACAAATCAAGTGTGAATTAAAAGTTATTTTTTGACTTTCATCAGTCCCCTAATTTCATGTGACTTTTTTAAGTAATCAGTGTCTTTTTATTTATTTAATGTATTTATTTACTTACTTACTTATTTATTTTATTTTATATTTGTTAACTGGGAGAGTCCAACTGGATACATGTCCATTTTCAGCAAAGCCCTGGGGGGAAAAGGTCCACAAGTAATAACAGACCAGTAAGAAATTTATACATACAAACAAATTTTCATAGGAAAAATATATACGAAACAAGCTTATTTTCATAGGAAAAAAGAAAAAGGAAAAATAAATTTTTTACAATATTGCATGGGTTTAGTTTTGAAGAAATATAAATTTATATATAACGAGCAAATATTTATAGGAAAAACACATTATTCTACAAGATTGTAAAGGTTGATAGGTGCTTAGTACAACCATATATTATACTGACTTAAATATCCAACATGCAATAGTATAATATTTGAAGTATGACAGTACATGGGATGTACAGAATAATAGAGATTGAAGTACCTTAGGAAGAGATTATGGAGCAACTGCAAGGTACAGAGATGAGGAGAAGGAAGCTAGTAGGTGGAGGGTAAAAATAGGGGTCAACCTGGAGGGAGGCAGGGACAATTCTGTGATAGTAATAGGTGTTCTTTTAGTAGTTTTTTGAATGTAACAATTGATTTGGCAGCGGTAATCATTAAGGGTAATGTTTCCAGATTTTACCTATGTAGTTATGGAACAGTAAGTCACCTGCTGAGTTGTTGGTTTTGGTTACCTTAATTAGTCTTTTATCACTAGGGCAAAGTTGTCTGGGATTGGCTTTTAGTTTAATCAAGTTGGACAGTGCTGGTATTTTTTCAGGGAGTAGCAACAGTTTATTAGCAAAAGATAGTTGGTGGAATGAGAGGAGGCTTGGGAATTCAAGCCAATTGAGTTGACGTAGTGCCTGACATTGGTGGGCACGTTAGGGGGCACCAGTAGCAAATCTGGCAATTTGAGTACAGCAGATGTTTAGCTTGGCCATTTAAGCTTTGGGTAGTTTGGTAAAGATAGGAGCAGCATATAATAGTGGGGAGAGGAGGTGGATTTGAGCTATGGTTATTCTAGCAGGTTCAGTTAGAAATTATTTATTTTTATAGAGGCTACCCAGTTTTTTGTGGATATTTTTAATAGTTTGGTTTATATGTAGGTCTAACTTAAGGTTGTTGTCAATGGTCACTCCTAGAAGTTTAGTATGTGTGTCTGGAGAGATGATAGTCCTCTCTCTGGACACAATATTAAATGAATCGGAAACTGGAGTGGATTTGTTTGGTTTAAATATCATCAATTTGGTCTTTTTTGGATTAAGTAGGAGGTTTTTGTTAAGAAACCAGGTTTCAGTAGTTTGGAAGGCTTTTTGGGTGATAGTGAGCTGTTCATGTGGGTTATTGGCTGAACATACTAAAGTTGAGTCCTCAGCATATTGAATAATGGTTGCTTCTTGACAGATGCAGTGAAGATCATTAATGAAGATGGAGAATAGTAGGGGACCTAAAATGGACCCTTGTGGGACCCCAGTGGTAATATTTAGCAGTGAGGATAAGTTATTGTCCCATCAAACTGCTTGTTGTCTACCTTGTAGATAATTCTGGAACCAGAATAGTGAGTGGTTGCTAAGGCCGAGATTAGTGATTATTTATCTATCTAGCCTTTGTTGAACAGATTAGTCCCACTAGGTTAGTAGCCTCTTTTCAGGGGAGACCTGAGGTGGTATTTACACTACTAGGGGAAATATGGCCAGGGCATTTGGGAACTTCCCCACTCTTGGTAGTCAGGGGAAGGCTTTCTGTGTTACACATCCTGATTTCCTGTTTCCTGTCCAGGCACAGAAGCAGTCCAGAGTAACAGGTAGAAAACACAGCTGATTCAGCTTTTGCTGAAAATGGAGTAAAAGTTGCTGAAAATGCAGTTGAAATGGTAGAATCGCTATCAGATGTTTTTTCTTGATGATGTTGGTGCAGATAAATCAGTGACACTGGAGGAAAAGGAGATTTTGACTGTAACTGAGATAGATTCAGAGGAAAACTTTCAGAGGAGATTGTTTGAAGGTGAGATAGTTAACTATGAAAAATGCATAATTACAACCCTCCAATTGGGGAGATTGTGAGATGATTATGTGAAAGAAATGGTAAACCAAAGTAAGGAAGAAAGTGGAGCAGCAACTTCATGGAGTGACATCATGGAAAAAATAGAAGAAGAAAAAAGAGACTATGACAGAAAAAGTTCCAGAGACAAAAGCTTATGACCAAACTGTTGGAGAAGGAGCAAAGAAGAAATAAAAGAAACAAAAAAGAAGTATACAGTATGTGTGAGCAGTTAAAAAGAAGAAAGTTTGGAGAGGTATGAGGTTTGGGACTCTGTCATAGCACCTCTGGGTGTCAGAGCAAAACAGGTAAGAATGTTTATTTTAATTAATCTTCTTCTTCTTTCGGCTTTTCTCGGTTAGGGGTCGCCACAGCGGATCACCTTGTCCGCTCATGATTGGCAGTAGAGTTTTATGGTGTCAAGTTGCCAGCCCGGCACCTAGCCTTCCACAGAAGGCACACACACTCACACCTAGGGCCAATTTAGAGTGTCCAATCCACCTACAGCATGTCTTTGGGATGTGGGAGGAAACCGAAGCACCTGGAGGAAACCCACAGGACCACAGGGAGGACATACAGACTCCACTCAGAAAGCACCCCAGCCGAGGATCAAACTGGAGAACCTCTTGCTGTGAGGTGGCAATGCTAACTGCTGCACCACCACAGCTGCCCTTTTATTTTAATTAATAAACAGACTTTTTGTGACTTGATATTTGAGACTGAGCAGGCCTTGGAAAATTTTTTGGGTGCATATGAACAAAAGAAAAATATTTATCCATGGTCAGAATATGTGGTGCAAGCTTTTTATAGACAAACAAAAAAAAAAGAATAATGAGCCAGTTTAAAACTGAAGTTGAAGCAAAATAACCAGAAGAACATTTAACTATATGTAAAGAAGTAATGGACATACAAAATATATGATGAAAGAGGACTATGGACTGGGGGATGGGAATATGGAGTAATACTGAAAATGTTAAATGATAATGTTGCATAACTAGTATTATTAATGTTCATGGTAATAGGGGTTTTGTGAAATACAGGGTCAACCAAAGACTTACTTTTGTGGAAAAATGATCATTTAATCAATGAATGTGATAAAATATGTTATTTATGGGGTAAAACAGGGCATAATGCAAACAAATGTGATTTAAGGTGCAAAACATCTGGCAATACTGGTCACTCATGGCTAGAATGTGAAATGAATGTGCAAGAAAATGAAAATGAAGTTATACTAGAGAGATAGAAAATGTGTTATACAAGAAAATGTACAAAATGATGTGACTGATAAAGAACTTACACATGGAGTTAAAGAAAGTAACAAGGAAAAAGAAACAGAGTAGACAAGTGAGGAAGAAGCTGATTGGTGCACAGTAAGAAATATAAAGAATTCAATAGGGAAAAGCATTAAAAAAAGGAAAAGAAAATTCAAAAATATAATGCTTAGAGAAAATAAGAAAGGAAAGGGGTAAGCATTTTATTATACTAACTGTACTTAAAAGCTAAAAATATTAGTTTTAAACATGAACAGTAAGAAAAATCTTAAGAGGAGAGTAGGTATAATACAATGGTGTGCTTCAGTAAATTCACATATTATTGTTTTAGAAGATATCAGATTAGTAATAGAGGAAGAAAGAACACAAACTGAAAAAGTAGTTTGGAACATGGGGAAAGAAACGTGCTCGAGCATATGTATATTATGTCAAGTAAGCATCACATTATTAGATGTAACCATAGCGGAACTAGGATGAATTATGGTAATAGACATGAGATGGAACAAAATATGTGTATAGAATTATAGCTTTATATGCCTATATAAAAAAAAAAAAACAGAGAGAAAGGATGCTTAAAAATATTCTTGAATATGTTTGTGTAAATATGGACATTATGGTGGTGGGTGATTTTAATTGTAATTTAAGAAAAAATAAGAGCAATTGTGATGTTAAAATGGTTAAAGAAATTATGAGAAGTGGAACGTTGAGTGTATGTAAGAATAGCCAGTGAACCTACAAAAAGAATGAAATCAGGACAGAAAATTATTATTTTTTTAATATCAAATAGTTTAAAAGTTATAAAAAAAAAAGAATTAGTTATGATGGATTTTCAGATCATGTGGCTATATGGGTTAAAGTACAGGAAAATGAAGACTATATAAGAATAGGCAAAGGAATAAAGAGAATTAATGAAAAGTAATTAGATTTAGAAGAGAAAAAAGAACTTATGCAACTATGGAAAAAATCATATGAATATGAGAGAGTTTTATGAGAACTGGACTCTTTGGTGGCTTAACTTTAATGAGAAATATAAAAAAGTATTTTACAATGTATAAGGAAAAAAAGAAAAGAAAAAGAGAATTATAAGATATAAGTCAAGAAACATTTACAGAGTTAGTAGAGAAAAAAATTCCTTTTATGAAAAAAGAAAGAGAACTATATAAAATGAATCAAATTAAAATTAACAATGTGTTATATAAACCAAAAATATTGTTTACAAGGAAAGAAAGCACCATATTTGAGTAAAATGATGAAAGAAAGAAAAAATAACAACAGAATTAAAAAACAAGGAAGTTAAGCAAATAAGACAGCAAGAAGGAATACATGAAATAATTAAAGAATATGTATTGGAATCATTTGTTAAAAGAGAAGAAACTATAGAACAAATGTTTAAAGGTGAAAAATTTAATAATGAAGATAATGAGTATTTAAAACAAAAAATAACTAAGAAAGAACTGAATGAAATTCTAAAAGAAATTAACATGAATTCTTCAACAGGTTTAGATGGAGTTGAATATGGTATATATAAAGAAATGAAAGTATGGCAAAAATAATGTTTATAGAGGTTATGAATGAATGGTTAGAAACTGGAATTAAAGAGAAAGATATATATACAGGAGTTATAAAAGTTATATTTAAAAAGGAAATAAAGAGGAGATATAAAACTGGATACCTACAACATTGAATAATACAGATTATAACATTTTATGAGCATAATAACAAAAGGTTGCAAAAATGGATAGAATATATGACCAAAATGTATTCAAAAGAAAAGAAAAATGAAATCAAGAGTTATTATGGATAAGAGAAATAGCTGATATCATAAATAAAAATGTAGAGGTGAAGGTTATGATAGGGGGGATATAAGTAAAGCCTATTATAACATTCAGTATAAATCATTATGAGGAATTTTGCAGGCATATAATGTAAGCAAAAAGTATTGTAAGTAATAAAATCTGTTTATGAAAGGAACTATGTGAAACTAAATGTAAATGGCTGGATTGGGGAAGAAATAAAAATAGAATGTGGAATAAAGCAGGGCTGCTCAGCTAGTAGTGTAATTTTCTCATTAGTTATGAATGTAATAGTGAAGGAAATTAATAAAATGTCAAGTAACGGTGAATACAAAATGATGAAGGAAGTACAATTGCCAATAATGTATAATTATGTGGATGATATTTTATTAATTGTTACAAAATAAAGTATGGATGGAAAAAGTAAATGAAAAATTAAGTATAAATTAAAAAAATGGTTTAAGTATAAATAGAAAAGTAAAGGATTTGGTTTTGAATGTATGATAGAAGGTACTGAGTTCATTGAAAAATATATAGATATATTGAGAATAATATTTGGAAGGAATAAATACAGGCAACAACAATGGGATAATGTACTCAAAGAAGTAAAGGATATGACTAATTCTTGGAAATCATATAGAATTTCATATAGAAAAAAGCACACTTGTTGAGCACCATGATAACAGGAAAATCTGCTTATGTTGCCAACATTTATATGATTCCTATTAAGTAGGAAAAGGAAATAATGATAATTATATTTTCTTTTACATGGGCTCTAGACTGAATCCAGTCAAGAGTGTAATTCTATATATGAAAGAAGAGCAAGGAAGCTTGGGTTTAATAAACCTAATAGTACATGCAGCATCTTTAATTTTATATAAGGCATTAAAAGATTTATGAAGGAAAATAAAAAAACTTGATAGAAATTATACTACATTACAAACACAAAGAACTATGTGAAGGAATGGAAGTTAATACAGAAGTAAAAGCATTGTGAATGAAGAAATAAAAGTGTATAAAAACAAAATTGTGTTATGGAAAATAAATAAGAATATATGTGAGAAAAACAGAAAGGAATGGTACTTGAGTACTATGAAAGCATTTTATTGTATTTATCCATGGAAAGCTTTAGAAACAGATAAGAAAAAAGCCATAATGATGAGATGTAATAACTATAAAAATATTAAAGCATGTAATGATCTTTATGGAGATTGTCTATAAGAAAATTGCTGGTTAAGGCAAAAAAGCCATACAAAAAAGCAAAATAGAATATGTAATAAATGTGGTTGAGTTTGAGACTACTGAGCATGTGTTTCTGAAATGTGAAAGAGTTCATTTGTGGAAAGAAATATGTAAACATAATAGAGTGAAAAGTCTGTTAAAATGTGAGCAAATAAATATGGACATAATAGAATCTGGTTATTATGGTGCACAAAAACAGGAAGAAGTGAAGAAAACGGACAGAATAATATTTTATGTTTCATAGACTACATGGAATGAGAAACTAAATGAAATTAAATACAATGAAAAATGGACTTTGGCAAAGATTTTTCAGAAAGTAATGTTTTGGTAATGGATAAAAGAGTGGGGAGAAATGCTTAAACTGAAGCTGATAATGTATGGAGATTTGTAAATAGAAGTAAATAATGTAAATATGTAAATAATATGTAATGTATATAGCAGTAAAAAAAACTACTGTTTTCATGAATGGGGACTCATTTCAATCTAACAATTCCAGTTTCTGAACCGAGGGTGAAGGTGACTTGAAGAAATCAGAGAAAGTATGGAACTAAGCAAAGATGAAAAAGAGTTAGATTCATGAGATATGGTGGAATCACTTGTGTTGGATGAAAACATATTAATGTGGCTGAGAACAGTAGTACTGAGTTATAGGTGGGCAAGCCTTTAAAAGATAAGTTAACAAGCAGTGATGAAGTGAAAGCAGTCGAGCTTTCACAGGAGTATCATAAAGTTGTGGAAGGAGAAACAGAAGATTTGGAGGATTTGTTCCAGCAGAACTTATTTGGTGAAAAGGATTCAGCTCAAGCATGTGTTGTTACAACAATTCAATCAGGAGGGTTGCAGGATGAATTACCTATGGACTTAGTGGATATGAGTGATCCAGAAAGTGGCAAAAAATTTCCTGGGATAAAATCATGGACAGAATATAGTGAGAGGATGGACAGTGGGCATAACTGGCAGTAAAGAAGTCGTATGTAGAAATGGTGAATATAGGAGCACAGAAAGAAAAACAATAGAAAAAAGATTCTATGAGTAGAAAAAAAGACATTTTTGTTTAAAGTAAGAATAGAAAAAAAGAAGATGCTGAACTGGGCAATACAAGGTATGGGATGAAATAATTGTACCTCTTGGAACTAGAGCAAATGAGGTAAGAGCTTTTATGCATATAAATAAAGAGACTTACTGTGACATTTTTTTTTAATCTGGACAATTGGTGAAACTTATAGGAGAATATGAAAATAAAAGACTGTTGTCCTTGTATATGTATTAAGGACTTTTTTCTGAGGAAAAAAAAAGATTTATATGCAATTTAGAAATGAAGTAGAGAAAGACACTTTAAAAGGACATTTATTGAAAATATGCAAAGCTGTACTAGAAATCTCAAATGTTTATGAAAAAAGAGGTTTACGGGCTGGGGCATGGGGCTGTCTGGTAATTCTAAATGTTGATAATGAAAAGATTCTGCATATTCCTTGCATTATATATGTTGAAGTGGATAGGGGTATGGTGAGATACTTAAATCTGATCACTTGATTAATAATTGTGAAAAAAAAAGAAAATGTTATACCTGCAGGGAATTAGGACATGATATGAAGATTGAGTACAATGCCCCATTCGGAATGTATCTGACCCGACACTTGCAGCAGCTGGAGAGGCCACAAAAGTTCCTCACCAAAAGGATAAAGGGTCTCAAACATCTGTCCTATGCTTCCCGACTGAAAGAACTCCAGCTCTATTCAGTCGCTTACCGCTTGCTCAGAGGTGACCTTTGCCTAACATACAAGGCCATGTCAAACCCAGATTTGATGAATATGCTTCACCTCAAAAAATCTAGATCCGTCAGAGCCACAAGGGCGGGAGACTTAAACCTCGACACGGCTATTAATAGGACGTGCTGGAGGATAGATTCATCACCCAAAGACTCCTATGCTGTGGAATAAAATCCCGGTATATGTGAGGCAGAGCACCTCGCTGGCCTTGTTCAAGAGAAATCTTGACCAATGGATGGGAGATCGCAGATATACCCCAGGGATTACCTCAGTGTCACTGCTCAACAGAGGCACAGCAAAATAATGGGTATAGTTCCCCATACTAAAGGGGTGGCGTAAGCCACAAAACTATGGGCTAGGCTTGTAAATGCCCTCGGGCAGATAGCCTAGTATGAACCTATGAACCTATGAACCTAAGATATGTGAATTAAAATGTTAGAAATGTAAGAATACAGGGCATTAGGTATGTACAGAAATGAGTCTGAGAACATATATATTCAGACTGATCAGAGACAAGATGCAAAACACATACAGGTAGAATTGGAAACTATAGTTAGACAAGTTGATTTAATATAGACAGGCATTTCAGAAAGTGAAAAAGAAAAGCAAGAATTTGGTAATGAAAAAGTAGTAAAAGGAGGTTCAGGTGTTAGTGATATGGAAGACAGAAAATGGAATGCACTTAAAAAAGAAGTTCTATCGTTTAAAGAGTAGGGGAAAGAAAAAGAAAAATGATTGAAGGTCATAGTAAAGAAAAAATAAAGAAGGGGATAATTTAAATAAATAAGATATTGCTACTTGTAACAGTTTAACAATAAATGTTAATAGTTTAAAAAGTTTGGTAAGAAGGATAAGTATTTTTGAGTAGTGTAACGAACAGGATAGTGTTATTATTCTGAAAGAGTCTAGATTTTTAACTAAAGAAGAAAGATATCAAACTGAAATATGATGGGGAAATAATGTGAGTTGGAACTTAGGAAAAGGTACCTGTTCAGGAGTTGTTATATTGTATAAGGATACAATAAAAGTTTTAAATACTATCTTGGTTATCCCGGGGAGAGTTACCATTGTTGATATAAGATGAAATATTCAGATTTTGAGAGTTGTTGCAATTTATACTTATGTGACAAAATGAGAGAGATGAAATGAAGCATTTTAATTCAATATTTTGTTATAAATATAGAGATAATTGTGATAGGAGATTTCAATTGTAACTTAAAATGCCAATAAAAAATGATGATGTCAGAAAAGTATTAGAAATTATAAAATGTGGGTAATTGAGAATTTGGGATAAAAGTACAAGGACTTATAGTAGAGGAGAATGTAAAATGGAAATAGATTATTATCTACTTTCTGCAGGATTGTTAATAGGAATATTAGAAGAAATGTTTTGACAAGAGTTTTTTCCAATCATAGAGCTATTTGGATTTGGTTAAAAGGAAATTATGGAAATGTAAAAATAGGCAAAGAAATTAAAAGAATAAATGAAGTTAAATGAGATGAACTAGGAAAATAGCTAGGAACTGTGACAAGATCATGTAGAGATGAAAGCCTTTTATAAGGATTGGTCAGAATGGTGGTTATATTTTAAATAAAAGTACAAGAAATGTTATATGCAGCGTGAACAAGATAAAAGAAGGGAAGAAAAAATGAATTATAGAATATTAAGTAAAGAGACAATTGACAGTTTAGAAAGACATGATGGAGCCTTCTTTGTTAAAGAACAGGAAGTGTATAAGCTGAATAAGGCCAAAATAAATCATTTGTTGTATAAGTAAAGATATTTTCTGCATGGAAAAAAATATGAAATTGCACCTTATTTGAGTAAGATTATTAAGGAAAATAATAGTATAAAGAGGCAAATGAAAGCTATAAATGGTTTAGTATATAACACACAAGATAAAATTATGAGAATAGTAGAAAATTACATAGAAGAGCTATTTAAAGAAAAAAAAATACAAATACATAATAAATTGAAAGAAATTCCTTTTTTAAAACAAGATAGTAAGGAAATGGAGAAAAATATTCCAATGGAGGAATTGGAAACTGTATTAAAATTGGTCAACCTGGAGTCAGCAGCTGGTCTGGATGGAATAGAATATCATCTTCCTTCGGCCGTTCCCGTTACATCTTTAACTCTGCCACATCCAGCTCTGACTCCTGCCTTTTCATCAATGCTACCGTCTCCAACCCATATAACATAGCTGGTCTCACTACCCTCTTGTAGACCTTCACTTTCACTCTTATTGGTACCCGTCTGTCACAAATCACTCCTGACACTCTTCTCCACCCATTCCACCCTGCCTGTACTCTCTTCTTCACCTCTCTTCCACACTCACCATTACTCTGAACTGTTGATTCCAAGTACTTAAACTCAGGAGAGCAGCAGAGAAAGGAAAAAGCAACTTTCCAGATTTTAAGTATTTTTTCTTGCATTTTTCGACCATTTGTGTTATTCGACGACTGTTTCTGTCTATTTTATAGTGGTATTACCTGTTTTTCCTGTTTTTATAAGCTTTAATTGTTGATTGCACTTCTTAGTTTAAGTTTGCTTAAAAGTTAAACTACAGGCTAATACACTCAAGTGTACTAGCTTTTGATAGCATTTAATCGAAAAGCAAAGCATTTATTGTGTTTTCTGTTCTGTCTGTGAAAAAAAAACTTGAAAAAACAAAAAAATGTTCTTGTTCTCCCAACTTTCCTGGCTAGTTTGTTCCAGTGATCAGATTTTGCTGATCCCTGGGCTTTGTCTTGGTTCCTGTACTTCTCCATTTTCTTTGTTTGGTCAGGGGGAAGTTTCTTTACTCACCAGTGGGAGTGGGGAGTACTGAGCTGCCTGTTTGTCCTCAGAGGAGTGGTTTAAGACAGTAACTTGTAGTTCAGTGGCCATTTTGGGTAATTTCCTGCCTTTTCCAGCCCCCTGCTATAAAGCACGCTTTAGCGTGCTTTAGCGCGGAGTTGCCACTAGAGCAGCATCGGGCAGCGCCAGTTTAACAAGGTTAAACTTTTTCTGGCTCCATAAAGTCTGTTCTTCATTTTTTTCCCCTTAGAACTGCTCTACTAGTAACCTAAACAGTATATCCCTTGACTAAAAAGCGCAGCACTTGTTCCTAAAAGTTTTTCTTTTTTTTTTCTTCTCAAAAAAAAAAAAAAAAAAAAAGCTCAGCACTTGTCACTTCTATATTATACAAAGTCCCTCACTTACAACCCCCCCCCCAGGAGTACCCACTTCCTTACCAAGTCCTCTCTTATTCAGTCTCATACCTAACTTCTTAATTTTTCTAGCATGTTGAAGGGCCAGATGCTGGCGTCCTCTCCTGCCCAGTTGGTGAATCTGGGAATATTGAGGCAATGTTACAATTGCCTCATGTACACAGACAACCCTCTCCTCCTCCCACATAACACAAATACTTGCGAGAGATGCAGCTATTTAGCCAAACTGGAGGCTGAGCTCTCTCAACTCAGGACTGGCAAGACCAGACAGGAGGAGAAGGCAACTACACACACCACAAAACCAGCCTCACATAATGCTACCACACCACTGAATCAAACACATAAACACACAAAGACATACTCGGAGGCTCTGAGTAAAAATTTACCTAAACAGCAAAGGCCTCCAAAGCAGACACCCAAACAACTGCTACCTCAAGACACCCCACAAGCAACACATAAACCACAAAATCAGTGTGCAAAGCAGTCACAGCCCTTAAGGCCAAATACAACACCAAACATACTTGTTATAGGTGACTCCATAGTCAGACACACTGACGTCCCACTCACCAGGCTGAACAAGGAGAGGGTCACAGTAAGCTGCCTATCGGGCGCTAGAATCCGCCACATAACACAAGCACATGGGTCACTCCACGGCAGGTACAAATATGACACAGTCATTGTCCATGCTGGTGTGAACGACCTGAGACGTACCTCCCTGGACTACATGAAAAGAGACATAGAGGAGCTCTCTGATTATGTAGCCCAGACAGGTATGACCCTGACCCTGAGCAGTATCCTTCCTTCACCAAGAATGATGCCACAATATAGAGACAAGATGATCAGCTTTAACAATTGGCTTAATGTCTGGTGTCATTCAAAGGGGATCCAGTGTCTGTCTGCCTGGGATGACATGCTTGACAAGCCACGCTGCTTCGCAAGGGATGGCTTGCACCTGTCACCCCTGGGATTCCGGATATTGGCTAAGGCTCTTACCACCCCCATAGTGCCTTTTTTAGGCAAGGCTCAAATTCTAAACCTACCACCCTAGAAATCAAAAATGGGAAGAAACTGAGGGTAATGCTGCTCAATGCCAGAAGTCTAAATCTCAAAATGCATGCACTAGAGGCCCTTCTCAGTATGGAGAACATCGATGTCTGTGCTGTAACTGAAACCTGGTTCAAGGCTAATGAGAGCACCCCGGCACTATTAGGTTTTACGTCATATCATGTGTTCCGGCCCCAAAACCTGGACCACACCACAAAAGGAGGGGGTGTATCCATATTCATAAAGGATACCCACACCTCCAGGTTGGTGGCAACGCACGAAGCTTCGGAAACCATCCAGGTGCAACTAACCATAGGCAAAACTGCTCTACAAATTGTAGCATGCTACAGGCCACCCTCTCAAACTCAGGAACCCCACACAGCCTTCCTGAAGACACTGGAGGGTATAAATGTATCTCCAAACACCATCATATTGGGTGACTTAAACTACCCGAATATAGACTGGGAACATTACTCAAGCCCTAACTTTCTAGCCCAATGGTTCCTGGAGTTCATAAATTCAAATGCCATGGAACAGCTAGTCACTGTTCCCACGAGAGGAGAAAATATACTAGATCTCATTATCACAAACATGGGGACAAAATGCTCCACACCGAAGTATATCCCTCATTGGTGAGATCTGATCATAAACTAATCTCACTGGAAATCCACATCCCGCCCCCACCCCAAACAAAAAAGACCACAGTGAAGAACTTCTCTAAAGCAAACTTCACACTACTCAAGACTGGTGTGGTATCCTTCAAGGCCCCTGAGCCAGTGGAAACCACAACCCAAGCTGCGGAAGCCCTTACAAATGCCTTCTATGAACACCTCCAGGACTGCATGGATCATGCAATCCTAAATAAAACAAAGACTCTTTCCACAAAGGGCAAACGTCCAGTCTGGTGGACCCCAGCCATTAACAAACTTTACAATAAGAAGAGAAAGCTATTACATGATAGAACAAAATCCATAAAAGGGAAATCACCCCTGATCATTATTAGTAAAAAAATACGAGCACTCATAAAATCAACTAAGGCCAATTTTGAGTGAAAAATTGCCATGGATTCAAAGGACAATCATAAGGCCTTTTTCAGCTATGTTAGGAACCTGGGTGGAAACTCCCAGATATGCTCAGAATTAGTCCAAAATGATACAAAAATCACTGAACCCACAGACATTGCCAACATACTGGCAGACAGGTTCAGTGCAAACTTCACCCCACTCTTCCTCCCTAAGGGAGAGATAACTATCCCAGCGGAGTGTAGCCTCTCAGACATCTCAAATGCGCTGGTGAAAGCTGCTCTCTAAAGCTAAAACACAGCATCAATGGGACCGGATGGTGTCCCCGGCTGTGTGCTACACGAGCTAAATGAGGAATTAAATCCGCACATAAGGCAGCTGTTTAATCTCAGCCTTACCACAGGATACGTGCCCAAGGAGTGGCGTACGGCAACTGTGGTCCCACTCCACAAAGGCGGTGCCTCTACGGACCCTGGTAATTACCGCCCATAAGCTTAACAAGTCTAGTCTGCAAAGCTATGGAGAGGATCATAATGGAGCTCATAAACAAAGATATAGGGGACTTGCAGACATTGGACCTGACCCAGTTTGGCTTCGTCAAGGGCAGATCATGCCTTTTGAACTTGGTCGACTTCTTCGAAACAGTCACCAAGGCCACTGATGAGGAAAGGCAGTCCATACAGCCTACCTTGACCTTGCAAAGCTTTACACAATACCCCACTCGGTATTGTAGAAAAACTTACCAGCTTAAATGTAAACCCATATGTCACAAGATGGGTTGCAAACTGGCTTAAGGACAGAACCCACAGGGTTAGAGTTGCTGGTGCTATGTCAGACTCCAAGCCGGTCACAAGTGGTGTCCCACAGGGCTCGGTCCTTGGCCCCCTATTGTTCGGCATCTACTTCTCAGAAGTACAGGCCAACATGGGAGGACTTTGGCTGACAAAGTTGGCAGACGACTGCAAACTGGGTGCCATAGTGGAAAGTGCATCAGACACGGATGTCCTTCAGAAGGGACTCACGGAAACAGATAGCTGGTGCCAGAGCCATGGCCTGAAGTTAAACACCAAAAAATGTATAGTTATACCCTTCGGGAAAAACAAGGTAACCCCAAGCTACCATATAGGCGGCAATCCACTAAGTACAGAAGAGGTTATCAGGGACCTGGGGACCCAGGTTGACAGTGGCCTTTCTTTTGACACTCACGTTGATAAAGTGGTTAGAAAGACCTTCTACATTGCCCACCTGATCATGAAGGGATTCACATCCAGATCTAGTGAGGTCATTGTTCCCCTGTACTCTTCACTTATCAGACCAATGATCGAGTACAATGCCCCATTCGAGATGTATCTCATCCGACATCTGCAGCAATTGGAGAGACCCCAAAAGTTCCTCACCAAAAGGATAAAGGGACTCCAAAATCTGTCATATGCTGCCAGACTTGAAGAAACTCCAGCTCTATTCAGTCGCATACCGTCTGCTCAGAGGTGACATGTGCCTGACATACAAGGCCATGTCCAACCCGGAATTAATGGACATGCTCCACCTCAAAAAATCCAAATCCACCAAAACCACTAGAGCAAGCGACTTAAACCTTAGCACAAATATAAATAGGATGTGCTGGAGGGATAGATTTATCACTCAGAGACTCCCTATGCTGTGGAATAAAATCCCGGTCCATGTGAGGCAGAGCACCTTGCTGGCTCTGTTCAAGAGAAATCTTGACCTGTGGATGGGAGATCGTAGGTTTACCCCGGGAATCATCTCTGTGTCACTGCTGGACAGAGGCACAACAAACTAATGGGCACAGTATTTTTTTATATAAGGGGTGGCGTAAGCCACAAAACTTTGGGCTAGGCTTATAAATGCCTTAGGCAGATAGCCTAGTATAAACCTATGAACCTATAATCCACCTTTACCAACTCTACTCCCTGCATCCTCACCAATCCTCTACCCTCCCTCTCATTTACACACATATATTCTCTTTTAGCCCTGCTGACCTTCATTCCTCTCCTCTCTAAAGCATATCTCCACCTCTCCAGGGTCTCCTCAACCTGGTCCCTACTCTCACTACATATTCACAATGTCATCTGTAAACATCATAGTCCATGGGGCCTCCTGTCTAATCTCATCTGTCAACCTGTCCATCACCACTGCAAATACGAAAGGGCTCATAGCTGATCCTTGATGTAATCCCACCTCCACCTTAAACGTATCTGTCACTCCCACTGCAGTCCTCACCAATGTCACACTACCCTTGTACATATCCTGTACCACTCTTACATACTTCTCTGCCACTCCCGACTTCCTCATACAATACCATAACTCCTCTCTAGGCACCCTGTCATATGCTTTCTCTAAGTCCACAAAGACACAATGCAACTCCTTCTGACCTTCTCTGTATTTCTCCAACAACACTTTCAGAGCAAATATTGCACCTGTAGTGCTCTTTCCTGGCATGAAACCATACTGCTGATCACTAATCATCACCTCCCTTCTTAACCTAGCTTCCACTACTCTTTCCCATAACTTCAAGCTATGACTGATCAGTTTTATCCCTCTGTAGTTACTGCAGCTCTGCACATCACCCTTATTCTTAAAGATAGGTACCAAAACACTTTTTCACCACTCCTCAGGCATCCTCTGACTTTCCAAAATGTCATTAAACAATCTGGTTAAAAAGTCCACTGCCATTTCTCCTATATAATGTATAAAAATATGACCAGGGTACAAAAAGGATATTTCTTAATGGTGTTAAATGAATGGTTAAGTGAGGGTTTCTGACATAAAGCAATATGTAGTGGAGTAATAAAATTTATATGGAAAAAAGTTTGTACGGATGAAATCAGAACTGGAGACCTATACTATTGAACAATACAGATTATAAAATATTTATGAAGATTATACAAAGATGAATGGAAAGCAAATTAAATAAAGTTATGAATAAAAGTATACATAGTACAAATGGTAGAAGTGTGCAAGAGTTACTTTTGGTTATAAGGGAAGTAGTAAATGTTTTTTAAACAAAAATAATCAAGCTAGAATGATGGCATGTGATGTAAGCAAAGCATTTGATTCTGTTCAACACAATGTGTTAGGAGGGTTTCACTTCAGAATCCTGAAATATCACAATCTTGAACTTCATAATCCGGAACCCAAAAATCCTGAAAATTCAAAATCCTAAAAACTCAAAATCCCGAATCAGTAAATACTGAAAATATACAGGACACAAAGAATGACAATATTCCAGTACAAGGACACAGAGTAACACATACAAGACAAAGGATAACACATTTCACCAAGTATGGGCAGGGTCTGCACCCCCCCTTGTGGGGGCTGCGACCCCCACACCCCCTGCTAATTAAATATATAAACGCCAAGATTGCACTCCACAGAAAAAAAATGGCAACCATACCATCACATGTGTTCATGACTGCCTGTTGTAACCTTAGTAACATTCCCTTTTAACTTGCAATACTACAACATAACTCATGATAGTGTAATAAAATGCAATCTTGGAGTTGATATATATTTAAGTAGCAGGGGGTGTGAAGGGCACAGCTCCCCACATGGGGGTGCAGGGGAGCTTGCCTCCTGCTTATATTTGGTGGAACATAATATGATTTGTGTTCTCTATAGTCAGTATATGTATCCTGTGTGTTTTCATTCTTTTCGGATTCAGGATTTTGAGTTTTCAGGATTTTGGGCTTCCAGATTATGAAGTTTTCTGAAATTCAGGATTGTGATATTTCAGGATTCTGAAGTGAAACTGTTAGGGGATCTACTGAAATAATGTAACACAGGGACTCAGATTATAAAGGTATGTATGACAGCATATAAGTTTAATACAATAAGGTCACTGATTAATGGTTGGTTAAGTAAGGAAATAGTACTTCGGAAGGGCATAAGACAAACATGCACCCCCGAGTAGTATAATATTTTCTTTGGTAATGAATGTGATTTCCACATTTATAAATAAAGAGATGAAAATGATGAGTTATATAACTAAAGAAGGGGTAGTTGTGCTAATTTTGCTTTTTTATGCAGATGATATTATCATTTCTGCCAAAACAGTAAAGGTATGAGTAGAATAATAAAGGGTTTGCAAGACTGTTTAAATGTCACAAAAAATAAAGAAATAGTCAACGGTTGGGTTTTGATGGCATGTTGGGAGTTGTTAAGTTTAGCTTAGCAAATATAAGAGTACTTGAGATTTGTTTAGAAAAAAGGGAGAATACATTACAGTTATGGAAAGAAAAATTTGAAAAAAATTAATAATATGTGTAGGTTTTAGAAAACATTCAGACTGTCTTTTAAAAAGAAGTTTCCTTGATTAATTCTATTCTTTTAACAAGAGTATCTTGTTGGGCAAATGTCTTTAGTGTGCCTGTTTTATGTGAAAAGGAAGTTTATAGTATCATTTTTTTTCATTTTTTGGGCTTCTAGGTTGAATCTTGTAAAGAGAGGTACATTATTTGTTAATTGAGAAGAAGGAGGTACAGGATTGATAAGCCTGTAGTTTATACAGCATCTTAGCATTTATTCAAAATATTAGAATGTTTAAAGTACAACAATGATTCATTACTAGTACAAATATTGAAATCTAAATATAAAGAAGAGTGTTTATATATTTGGAGTAATAAAAGGAAAAGATTATCAATTAATTATGAAATAAATTATCATCGACAGGAATTTTTTATGGAAAACAAAACTTGATGAAATAGAAGATAATAGAAGAAATGGTAAAATAACATTATGAATGAACATTTTTGTGTATACCCATGGAAAGAGTTATCAAAAGTTAGAATTAATGCAATTCAAGCTAAAATGTCAAGATGCAAAGAAATTGTTGAATATCAACATTTTTTAATGAAGACTTAGTATACAAATGCTCCCAGTGAAAGCAAATATGCTATATAGGATGAAAAAGACATGATTTGTTTGAATTGTAAAGAATCTGAAACATGTGAGCATGTCTTTCTTGGATGTAGAAGTATTAAAACTTTATGGAAGACGTTAGTTAATTTAAAATATTTAGAAGGACTAGAAAATGTAAGTAAATTAAATATGGATATGATCGAGTATGGTTATTACAAATGAAAAGGTGAAAGTATGCAACAAAAATTGATAAAAAATGTTTTGTATAATTTGGTTAATTTGGAACCAAAGAGTTAAGGAAATTTTGTTTAATGAAAAATAGGATTTGGCAATGAAATTGAAGAAAATAAGATTTTAGTTGTGGAAAATTGAATGGGGATCTCATAACTAAATATAATTTGCCTTTTATTATTTTGTTAAAGAAAAAAGCTGTCCATGTAAATAATGTATATTTATTGTAAATATGTTTATACGTTTATTGCAAAATTTTTTGTTTTTAAACAAAGGACCCCTACTCTTTTGATAGGTGATACTGGAACTTTTACATCCACCTCAGCTAGGACCAGCTTTCTCATTTTAAGTGTTTTGGTTATTATTCCTCTTAAAAACCCACTTCTATATGCATTATTGGTTTCAAAAATTTCTGCCCTTCACACCAATGTGTTTAAAGGATAAAAATACACACAACTGCCTGTTTTCAGAGGTAATCCAGTAGTAATGTCTAGTTAAGTGACTTCCTCAGAGTTACACAGCACGGAAACAGAGAATGAGGGAGACTGAGGCAACCTAACCCATTGCATGGTAACTTCTTAGCAGCTCATACTTTAATGTATTGTGCTTTTTCAGTATTCTATGTACACCTTATTATATCTATTTTTCCTGTCTTCAATAATTACCAAGTTACTCCAGTCTTATAGCATCAGTTTCTGTCAATCATTTTAACTCTACTTATATTTAGTTTCACTAACCTGTGGAACTTCAAATATTGTTTTAACATACACATTCATTTGACGAAGACAGGTACTGTGTATGAACTTTTGCATGTACAAACTTGTTTATTGAAGGCAAGTGTTGTGCATGATCCTAAACCAGTCGGCAAATTAGGCATGAATGTTCCATTCAACCTTCCTGTTACCTATCCAAGTTTAGTTTCTGGTTTATTTCAATTTATATGTGACAAATGGAGGTCAAAGCCTCTTTTCATAACAACAAACTAAAATCACCAACAAAGATGCATATATCCATACACATATAAATCACTTGATGCTAACACACTGAAACTTTGATGCATAAAAGACTAACCTTTTTTATTAAAAATTACAAAAATAAACAGAAAATTGATGGCACATTCCAAAATAACTAGTTTGCTGGAGCAGTATTTCTAAATATGATAAATCTCTGTGTAAATAATTTATTACACACTGGAACAACCCAATTAATCCTTAAGAATAATCTTGCTGCTGTAACTGATGATGAGAAAATCAAATTAGTATTACTTCAGACTGTAAATTATTTTTATTTTTTATGAAAACCCATTTTTGTAGTATATTCCTTCTCCAAAATTTGGAAATCCAGCATAATGACATAATAAGCTAAGAGGTGTATTTCTTAATCAGCTTGTAGGAAAACAAACTGAATGATATTCTTCATAGGCAATTTTATCCAAAAACTGAAAGTAACAAGAAAAGTTATTATTGTCAGTTGCACCACTGAGTAATGATGACCACAGCATGTTATCCAAATATATCGGAAATACAGCTTTGATCTAGTTAAGTTAGAGATGTTAATAAAAGTCTCATAAGCTAAATAACCTATATGTAAATAAAAAAATAAATTACAATACACATTGACTATATAGGAGAGTGGTAAAATCATATTAAGGAACTTGGATTTCCTGTGCCCATGATGCTGAAATAAAAAAAGTCTGAAAAACATAGAACAAAAGCAATCTTATGAAAGCTGCTTTCTCTGAAACAAAATACTTCTACTTTGAAGGCAAAGCTTCCACATCATCCCACCCAGACAACTGGATGGGCACTCCCATATTCTCCACAGGCCTATCTTGTTGTTTCTCTCCTTGAGCTAAGAGATAACTCTTGATGCTGAGTGTTCTAAACTATTCTGAAAATGAGCTGATGACTGACTGCTTGGTAATTACTTATAAACCTGTGAATCTACCCACCATATAGGGGGGCTGCATGCACTCCTTATATCTCCTTTGTAATAACATTGACTCTGCAGATGCTGCAACTTAGGGGAAAAGGAGACAGCCATACTGCAGTGACCTCAGATAAAGTACAGTTTTGTACCTACCATAAATGTAGATGTCCGATAGGAATGCATCTGCAGTCCTTACAAATGGGTTGTCCTGTCGTCAGGCAGCCCTTCGGTCGGCCGGATTCCAAAGTCTGGGTCTGGCCTCGGCTGGTGTCGCACTTCACCCGACGTCATAGCTGCAGTTATTCGGGTATAAAGGCATCAGCCAACGCCATTTTCCTCAGTGTTTCTTGCCCCAGATGCCAGGTGCCCTCTTGGAAGGCTAAATTTGGATAAATGCCAATGATTCCAAATAGTAGAGAGCAAACACAAAAAATAAGCATGTATGTACATATATACAAACAAATACACCATAATAGCTTCCCCCAGCTAGCTATAAGATGGGCAAATACCCTAGGAGCACCACAGAGGGGAAGGCGGGTGGGTAATCCTGACTGCAGATGCATTCCTATCAGACATCTACATTTATGGTAGGTACAAAACTGTACTATGTCCTTCAAGGATGCATCTGCAGTCCTTACAAATGGGTAGAATACCATAGCCAAACTGGGGGAGGTGGAAAAATAAAGTTATGGTGTAGTAAGGATCCCTTGCAAAACAGCAGTGGCAAAACCTGCTCGGGATCTAGAGTATAAAGGTAAATTATAATGCTTGGCAAATGTATGCACGGAGCTCCAAGTGGCAGCCTCTAAAATGTCCTTTGTAGCCACTCCTCGTAAGAAGGCTGTGGTAGCGGCTGTAGCCCTTGTAGAGTGAGGCCTGATGTTCTCTGGAGTTTTCTTTCCATGGTAGGAGTAACAAAATCTAATGCAATTTCCTATCCACTTGGAGATTGTCTGTTTTGAAATTGCTTTTCCTTCCCTTCCTGTTGCATATGCTACCAGTAGCTGGTCAGTTTTTCTATTGCCCTTGGTCCTGTCCAGGTAGTAGCGTAATTGTCTATGTACATCCAAGGTATGCAGCAGTCTTTCTCCCCTGTTCTGTGGGTTGGAGAAGAATGTAGGTAGGTGGATAGCCTGATTCAAAGAAACTCTGGAGACCACCTTAGGCATAAAGGAAGGATTTGTTCTCATGGACACTCTGTCTTGATGGAAGATCAGGAAGGGTTGTACTGCCATTAATGCCTGGAGTTCAGATACCCTTCTTGCTGAAGTGATTGCCAGCAGGAAGGCAGTCTTCCATGATAAGTATTGTAGTTCTGCTGTTGCTGCTGGTTCGAAAGGAGGAAGTGTCAATTTTTCTAGCACAAAGTTCAAGTCCCATGCTGGTAATGGTGGCTTCCTAGGAGGCTTTACATTTTTAATACCTCTCAGAAACTGTCTGAGCAGAGGATGTGAGAAGACAGGGGGATCCAAGTCGTATTTTGCTGAAATAGCTGATGCATGAATCTTGATGGAGGAATAGGACAGGCCTGTGTGGAAGAGCTCTGCCAAGTATTCCAGGATGTTGGCTATGTTTACCAGTGACACATCTTCTCCTTTTGTAGTACTCCAAATGAGATATCTTTTCCATTTCGCTGAATAATTTTTTCTTGTTGAGGGTCTGCAAGCCTCAAGGATAATGTCTTTAACCCTTTGGGATAAATTAGGGTTAATTGGTCTTATGCAATGTTCCAGGCAGTCAGCTGCAGAGTTTTCAGGTTTGGATGCAGATTGTTGTAGTTGTTCTGTGTTAACAGCAAGGGAACCAGGGGCAGTGGCCATATTTGTTCCCGAGACATGCTCCTCAGTAATGGGTACCAATGTTGCCTTGGCCAGTCTGGAGCTATCAGAATGATCCTTGGATGGTCCTCTTTGATCTTCAATAGCACCTTGTGCATCAAAGGAGGCGGTGGGAATGCATATGCTGTCAGGTTTTTCCAACTGAAGGATAGGGAGTCCACCTTCCAAGCAAGTGGGTGGTACGTCCTTGTGCAGAATTTCTTTAGCTGGTGATTGAGTGGGGATGCAAATAAGTCTATTTCTGGAAGCCCCCATTTTCTTGTAATGGTTTTGAAGATGTCCGGATGCAGCATCCATTCGTGGGCATCCGTGGTAGTCCTGCTTAATATGTCTGCTAGAATGTTTTCTTTTCCTGGTACAAAAATTGCTTTTAACTGAATGTTGTAGCTCAGGGCCACATTCCAGAGGTCCAGTGCCATCCGGCAAAGAGGATACGAATGTGTGCCTCCCTGCTTGTTGATGTACCACATAACTGTGGTGTTGTCTGTCCTTATCATCAATAGACCTTGTTGGAGAAATGGTCTGAATGCCTGAATTGCCAGTTTTACTGCCAGCATTTCCTTTAGATTTATGTGTAGGTGCAGCTGGTCTTGAGTCCATAAGCCTTGTATGCACTTGTCCAGCATGTGTGCCCCCCAACCGAGGTCTGAGGCGTCCATCGTGATGGTTTGGCTTGGTTGAGTATTGTGGAAGGGCAGTCCTGTGTTTGATTGACAAGCCTGAGCCCACCATAGGAATTCTTGCTTCAGGCATGGAATAATTGGAATTTGGGTTTCTAAGCTGTGCTTGTGTTGAGACCATAAATTCCTTAGGTACCACTGTAGTTTTCTCATATGCAGTCTGGCATGAGGAACCAATATTATGCAGGATGCCATGAAGCCCAAGGCTTGCAGTACTTTTCTTGCTGTCAGATGGTTCTGCTTTGTTAATGCCAAGAAATAGAGAGGTAGCTGCTCCTGTTTTTCTACTGTTAGGAATGCCATTTGCTTTGATGTGTCCAACTCTGCACCCAAAAAGGTTATTCTCTGGGATGGTATCAGTTTTGACTTTTTTAAACTGACTGTGTATCCCAGGGCTTGTAGCAGGTAAATGACCCTTTGTAAGTCTTCTGCTAGCTTGTTTTTGTTGTCCGCTTGTATTAGGCAGTCGTCCAGGTAAGGGTAGATTTGGATCCCCTGAAGCCTGCAATGAGCGATTACTGATGCCAGGCATTTCGTGAACACTCTGGGCACAGTAGATAAGCTAAAGGGCAATGCTGAGAATTGATAATGCTCTGATCCTGCAAGAAATCTGAGGTATCTTCTGCAATTTGGTCGTACGGGGACGTGCAGGTATGCCTCCTTGAGATCTAGAGTTACCAGCCAAGACTCCTTGCCCAGCATGGGAAGAAGCTGCTGTTGGGTCAGCATTTTGAATTTTGGAACAAGGAAAGGTCTCCATTTGCCCTCTTTCCTTGGTACTAGGAAGAGTCTGGAGTAAAAGCCCTTTCCTTGCTCCATATGTGGTACCTTTTCCACAGCTCTCATCTTTAATAATTGATTTACTTGTTGCAGAGCTTCTGCCTTTTGATTTGGAGGTAGGTTTGGCATTCCTCTCTTTCCTGGTAGAGTATGGAAATGAAACCTGTAACCTTGGTCTATTGTCTGCAAAATCCACTTGTCCCTTGTGATGTAATGCCAGTTCTTTGTAAATAAAGCTAGCTTCCCGCCTAAGGGTGCTTCTAGTTGTTCCCTGGTAGGCGGTGCCAGAGCCAAGTCACTGTGATTGTCCTGTAGTAGTGGTGGTGGCTGTGTCTGTGCCTCGCTGGTTGTTACCCTGCCACTGGCATCCCCTGTAGGTACCTCTGGATTGGTTTCTGCCTCTAGAACGCCTATTCCTGCCTCTCTGTGCTTTGGAGGAGTCTGGAAAGGACCAATTCTTGGAGGGCCAATTCCTGCTAAACCTTGGAGGTTGGACCTGTAAGAAATCTTTCACTGTTTGCACAGATTTTGCCTTCTCTTCCATCTTCTTCAGCACCTGTTGTGCAGGAGAGCCAAACAAATTGACCTTGTCCATGGGAGCATCTAATAGTTTTGATTTGACATGGTCCGGTAAGGCCTGCTCTTTTAACCATGCATGCCTTCTGATAACTGTGCCAGTCATGGCTGATCTAAAGGAAGCCTCCAGTGCATCATAGCCACATTTTAAAGAATGGTTACTAACTTGCTGAATGTTATGTACCATTTCCTGAACATATTTCTTGTCTAAAGGTTCATCAGAGGACAGTTTTTTGGTTAACTGGTCTAACATAAATTCTTGATACTGGATCATATGAAATTGACAGTTCAAGGTCCTAGCTGACAGAGTAGCAGAAGTGTAAACTTTTTTACCCCATCTCTCTAAGGACCTGGATTCCCTTTCTGAGGGGAGGGGATTTTTGGCAGAGGTAGATGCTACAGCCTTAGGCCCCTGGGAGATAGTCTCGGGATCTGCAAAAGGAGCCTTGTATAAATGGTGATGTGTGTCCGGGACCCTGTAGAACCTATCGGGCTTAGCAGGGGCCGAAGGTAGTGAATCAGGAGCAGTACAAGCATCATTAAATGCATCATCTACAACACACAGAACTGGAGGTATAGCTAAAGGCCTATGTTGTGGTAAATGCAAAAAGGTTCTGACATCAGCTGAGGCTTTTAGAAGTCTTCGTAGAAGTATTCGGTAGTAGTAATCTCTGGTTCTGACCGACCGGCACTTGCGAACAGCTTCTGCTTCGGGCGCCACGCGGCAAGAAAGACTGAGGAAAATGGCGTCGGCTGATGCCTTTATACCCGAATAACTGCAGCTATGACGTCGGGTGAAGTGCGACACCAGCCGAGGCCAGACCCAGACTTTGGAATCCGGCCGACCGAAGGGCTGCCTGATGACAGGACAACCCATTTGTAAGGACTGCAGATGCATCCTTGAAGGACATCTACTCATACTGATCAAACTCAGACATGTAGCTAAGTACAGCTTTTGGTGTAAAATGAAGCATTTTGCTCAATTTTTACAAAATCATCAACTTGCTCACTCTGAAATCATTCCGTAGCATTTAAACTACCATGTCTACAGAAAAGAAGCTTAACTACCAGCTCCTAAAAAGTGATTAGTTAGCTTTTCTGCTGAAAAAAACTTAAGTCTACATCTGTGAGCTCAGTACATATATGTGGTTGGGAAGAAAAATAACTGCATGGAGTAGCAATGCTGACCTGACATGTGATACCTACCCAGCAAATGAACCTGTATACTTTCACCTTGGTTACAGCCTTGTATACTTCCTCAGAGTAACTACTGGTATGTGTGCGGTTATCAAGATAACATGGCTGCTGCAGGCATGAGCATGAAGCTTCTTACATAATGCTAATTAGCCAGTCTACAGAACACAACAGTTCAGAATGTGTTACATATGGCAGAGGTCTGTTTTATCTTCTAGTCTGTCAGGCTGCTTCACTGAGGCTAAGCAAACTGCTGAGTCTTGTTATGAAATCCTACTGCCTGCTCTTCATAGAAAGAAGGAATGAGCTGTACCCAAACCCAGAACATTAAAACTCAAATGCATACTCAGACTGAAAATGTAGTTACAACAGGATTATAGTTCTAAATGTTTTAAGTATGGGATGCAGGATGGTTACACAGCACATCACATCATAGGTTTGTTTTTCATTGTGTTTTAGTGAATTGTGAGTTATTTAATTTATGATAAGTATATTCAACAGTAATCTAATGTAATTCATTGCACCTTTGTATCCAGTATTTCATTCTTCCTTGTTCTCTTCATGATTTCTTCTATTCTCTTTGTAAAAGGAATACAAAAATGTTATTAGCAATGAAACAGATACAGAAAATGAAAAAAAAAAGACTTGTAAAATACTTAGTAACATATATAACATTTTGAGTTATATGCCAGATGATGTCTAGCACAAACAGAACTGTGATATTAAATATTATGAGACATGGTACAAATTCTGCATTTTATGACAATATTGATATATTCCCATAGATGCATCAGCTGAAACACTGTAAAATGAGAATGATACACCTAATCCAATGGGTAGGTCGACCTAAGCATGTTCAGCATTCATGACTTTTTTGCCATCTGTTCTCTTATCCCAGGATGAACAGACATTATTCTAAAAGTACAGACAGTGCCGGAAGAATGGATTTAACCAGTCAGCAAATCATCAGTGGCCAAAATCAATGTGTGTACATGTGCAAATGGTGATGAAACCTTCAGCCAAGGTGGCTGTATAATTCCAGCAGGGGTATAACTGAGATTTTTTAAACTGTAGATCACACTACACTACTTTCCAGAACATAATCCATCTATGTGTAGTATATGCCCAGTCATGTGCAGGGCATGTTTTTGGACAGCATACTTTTTCAATACTGCTAATTATTGTAAATAGTTCTCCCTACAAGTAAAGAGCAAATTATGGAGCTCAAGAATCAGCTTAAAAAATACCCAAAGCTTAAAAGCATACATCCTTTAGTACTTATGCCTGGGCACTCCCTTAATTCCTATACACAAAAGAAAACAAAGCAGAACAGACACTAACTAACCAACCAACTCACTCACTCACTAAACTAATTAATTAACCAACCAAACAGGAAAGAATAAATGGAGTGGGAGAGTTTGTGTGTTAAGCAAAACGCATAAAATGCTGCAGAAGACAGAGCAAATCCAAACTGATACCAAGGCCAAAATTCAGCTGACTGCATTAATCAAGAGCTTTGCCTCATACAGTAAACAAGAAATGCATGATAAGAAAACAAGTTGTTTTTTTTTTCACAGAAACAGTGGTTAGAGATTAGGAGGCAATTGTCTCACCTCTGAAAGAAGGACACACCACATGTCAGGAATGCATACCTCTCAACCTTGAAACATCAAAAATCTGTACAAGGCCCATGGAAAATAGGTACAAATCTGTACACTGATTAACATAAAATTTGCATACACAATTATGTAGTTCCACCCACTCAAATGGAATTGTGGGATACCAACTTTTAAACACAAACTAAAGAACAGACAACCAAAATATGCTCATGAAACACAAAATAAGAAGAACAATAGTGTTTATGTATATTAATATTTGAACTTGTGCAAAACTAAAATACAATATTCTTTTATAAAAATAACATTAACTGGCTGGATTATGTGCGTGTTCGTCTAACACATGCAACTTCTATTTTACTATTTTACTTTTGAAAGGAAGAATACAAAAGGACTGACATAGTGTCTGTCACATCAGTTACACCTTGCTATCGCTCCATGAAAAAAGTCTGCACTGCACTTACTTCACTGTTTACTTTTCACTTAGGCAGTTCAGGCTGTGCAATGGCATTACAGTGTAAATTAATAAAATCGATGCCACATTACAGAAGGAAACAAAAAAGGCAACTTGGAAACCACAGCATATAATATCTGCCAAGTACAGTAACAGCACAAACTCACAGCATCAAAAATAATTACCTTTTCAATACACTTCCATTCTGTCTGCCAGCTTTTTCCTGTATAACAGAACAACTTAAACCATGCAAATCCCACCAACAAACCTTGCAGCAACAGTCAAACTTATTTTTCATATATATGATCCCATCCCAATACACATTCCCTTTTGAGATGCATAAGTCAAAGAAGCTTTGCAAACAGTTGTTCTAGTAACAACTTACAAGCGCTAGCTTTGACAGATTTGCACTGGAACGGAGCATTAGCAGATAACCTTTTGTAGCATAGTTGCAAGCATACCTATGTGCCACTGCCACTTATGTTATTGTATGCAAATTTATAATACAAAATACAAATATAGCCGCACATTTCAGTATGTTTGCTATAATTAATTACTGCATAATCACTACGTTGGGTAACCATTGCCATATATTATTACACCTGTAGAAATGTTTGCTTGTTAAACCATAAAAAAAGAGTGCCCTAATGTTCAAACATCAAGAGAAGAATAAAACTTCTATATGCCTTGCCATAAGTCTACTACTCCGAGTAATGATAATAATGCAATAACAAAAGAGCAAATCGCAGCACAGCGTCATTACAAAACTGTTGTTTACTATTAAGGTTTTGGTCAAACCAATAAGAAACAATAAAACCGTTGCTAACCAAGAGTACTTCCCAGAACAATGCGGAGTAATAGATCTGTGAGGAAATGCAGTTAAAGCCAGATGTTTAATCATAAGACTTAAAATGTAAACGAATAATTGTACAAAGTTTTAAGAAAGAATGTTCTGGCGCTTGCAGGGCTAAACTGTAAAAGAATAATGGTGTTTATAACAAAATGCAAAAGAATCAATTAGTGTTGGCTGAGATGTGAGAATGCCACACACACACACACACACACACACACACACACACACACACACACACACACACACACACACACACACACATACATACACAAAACTGTCCAGATTTTTGCAGAATTTTCAAATTTCTGTTCCATATTTTTGGTTTGCTCTGCATAAAGTTTATGTTTTTCTGGGAAATCACTGAAGACTGAAGTCATTAAATAATGTCAGACACTAAGTTCCAGAGCTCATATCCATCAGAAAATGCATGCTAACACAAAATGTGTTATTGTAGTAACTTTCTGTGTTTATAACAGCAATGTTTAAAATCTGGCCCTATTTTTGGACCTTTGTCCCCCATTATAAACTTTGTCCACTTTTCTTGCGCTATGAGGTTGAGAGGTATGATTCAACCTACTGCATAAGAGCGTTTAACAACCAAGCCAATCAAAATCCCAAAAAAACTACCCATGGCAGCCAGGTAGGCAGAATGATACATTGCTGTAGTCTGAATGATACATTGTTGTAGTGAATTTATCAATGAGAAGTGACTATCAAATCACGTGCTGTATTAAAAACAGCAGTGGACCCCATTGCCACCAAACACCCTCAACAAACATACAAAGCACACAGGTGCGCACATTTAGTGGTACAGACAGGCTAGGACATCACTGTGCACTGCGCGCAGATCCTTTGCTTCCTGTCAATTCAATGAATGAAGGGTGAAAAATAGAGGTAAAATCCTGATTTAGAAAAATTACCATAAGAAGGTTTATGCAAAAAGTGATGTAAATTATATTGCAAAAGCAAACTCTTAGCACACTGATTTTTGGGTTAGGCAGACAATAATGTAACTGCATACATATTAATAAGGTGTAGAATT